>NC_056748.1:323497328-323797328 GCF_019279795.1 Protopterus annectens
TAGAAAGTCTAAAAGTGAAAAACCTGTGCAGAATTCTAAACTTACAGTCAAATTACAAAGAACAATAAATGTCAAATGAAATAAATAAAGAAATAAAAAATAAATTACAAAGAAAGTCCCAGACATGAAAAATTCTAAGTGAACAAGTTGAGGATGAAAAGCTTACCAGTAAGGAAGTTTTCACCAAGGCAGTGTAATAGGAAGAAACATTACCAGGGCATAGTACTATAAAGAAAAATAAAATAAAATTAGGAAGACTCTAGACAATAGGTATTTATAAATAAGGGAGAAATCAAAGCTGAAAATAAAATGTATTATAAAGTACCCTTTTCAGAGGTAAAGCAACATAAAGAATAAAAATAAAGTGAGAAGGTGGTGTTCATACACCCTGAAATATAGTAAAAGGAACATAAAGGAGAGAGAACTAAGAAATAAATATATAAAGAGCGGCAAAATAATGTTGAACAGAGTCCAAATAATATTCCTGTCACAGAAATGCAGGAACTCTAAGCAAAAGGAAGAGGGTTCTTCCATGCATCAGGTTTATAAAGAAAGGGAACAAGAAAAACTAAGAAAGACAGAGATAGCGACTGACATTAAATATTATTGGAATTAGTTATTTTTTCTAGGAGAATATTTAGGCATGGAGAATACTTTTCCTATATTGGCAGGAGAAGAGGCAGTACCTCCTGGTTCACAACAGGATGACCACAAATAAATCACAGAGATTGTTGATCTTCAGGTAAGCCATTTACATTTTAAAAAGGCACATTGGGAACACAGCAAGGGAAATGTACTAGGAGCTGGAAGAAGCTGAACAAGATGTTCCTAGTTCTTATCCATACTCCAAGATACAACACAACTTGTACAGAGTAAGCAAGGATACATAGGAAGTTCTATTCCAAGGGCTGATGCCCAAGTCTTTCAGAAATATAGTGATGAGATTAGCACACGTATGAATTGATAAGATTAAAGCATGAATCTTAGCAAGATTTTACTGGCCAAGAATAATGAAAAAAACTGAGAATTTCTGAGTTGGATGCCCTGTAATACAGAACACATCCTCACAAATCTGAGCAACCAAGTGCTCTGTATTGTGCAGAATGCTCCACATTTGTAATTGATTTAGCCCACTGAACAGCAGTGGCTCCGCTTTGCAATTTTTAACTGGTTCGTATATCACAATTATAGCCAATTGGCATCGCAGTACATGAGCCAGTCAAGTAAGTTACTTTTTCAAGAAAATGGCAATGGTGGCTACAGTTGTACACTCACTTTGCCAGAACTTCAAGTAAAAGCAAGAAACCTCACTATACCTCTCAACCTCTTAGAACAAAAAATCAAGACAAAACCGTAAATAATGGAAGGACAAAGGCCCAAAAATAGGGACACTTTTTAAGTACTGCTCTTAAAAAGTTAGAAAGTTGATAAACTAACAGGTTTTGTGTCAACATGAAATTTCTGAAGGGTATGAAGTCTGAAATTCAAATGTCTGTCATTATTTTCTGACTTTAATTCTCAACGATTTACCAATGATTTGCCAGAACACCACAATCTTAAGAGAATCGGATTAAAAATATGAGGCAAAAATCTGGACATTCTGCGAAAATATGTACGGTTGAGAGGTATGAGACTTCAAACAGAAAAGTTTTCACGACTTAGCAGTGTGAATTGCCATCAATTACATTGAGAGAACTTGCTATTATTCTGCACCTGTGATGCAGTTGTAGTGTTTATACCTAATGTGTCATTTATTTTGGGGTACACTTAATATGTATACTACTGTTTCTTTAAGAAGCCAAATTGTAAGCACACTTCTGAAATCTAATTCTTATGGCTGGCATATGTAACTGTTCCAACACAATGAAGGGTGGTTTATACTTGGCCACTTTTCCTGCGGCTATAAGCCTGCATTCATGAAGCTGAAAATAGTAAACACCAAAAATATGAAAAGGCATACTTGGTAAGTACAATTTTACAGCTGAGTGAGTCAACATTAGTTAATTTGTTATGTATTTTGATTACACCTATGCAAAGTGTATTCTTACACCTTTACGTGTTATTTTAGACAACTTATATTAATTTGCATTCTCTATTCTGTTACTGTCTCAGGTTAATTGGAATAACATTTTAAGTGTCCCTGACTAAGAGCCAGCCTGGCGACTTTTGGAGTGTTACATTACAATTAATAAATAATGACAACTTATAAACTTCTTTTATTTTAGAAAGCGTGTATTAATTCACATTCTCTTATTCTGTCAGTACTCAAGGTAATGGTAGCAATATTTGAAGTGTCCCTGACTAATTCTTTATTTTTCCATAATTCTGCTCTGATTTGCCCTTGATTGGTTGAATTAACGGATTGTTGAAGAACATTTTTTTTAATAGTTGCTTTGCATTTGAATACTGTTATGTAACTATTTGCTACTGAGTATATTGTATTTTATCAATGGTTTATGCTGACTTTGTTTTATTTGACATGTGTATCTTATTGAATTTTAAAAATGTACAGTATTCACTAGCTTAATACTTCTGGCAGAAAGCCTACTTCAACCAGGTCACAATGAAATGGTGCGTTTTTGCACAGTGTGAAAGTAGGGTTTTCCACATTTTGACTGTCACACATTGCCAGGGTTTGTGTTCCACAGTGGCCTCTTAAGAGGTTGAGACCTATGTCACAAATAGGTTAAAACCCTTTCATTCCAATGCCTATCACAGGGTCGGCACTTTAATGTATTGCAGTGGACATTGTTGGGCCACTTTAAAGATCAACAATGAGTGTTTTAACACATTTTAGTCATTGTGGACTATGCAACTATACATCCTGATGCTATCTTAAGTAACGCTGATGCCAAGCAATCACTAGGTAGTTAGTCTTATAAATCTCCAGAGTAGGGATACCTAAATAAATACACACTACCCAGGAACTCCATTTTTCTACAAGATTATGCATCAACTATGCCTGTGCTACCATCCTAAATCAGATACATTAGTGGAATATTTTAACTGAAAATTAAAATATATACTGAAAAAAACAGAGAAGATGACAATAACTGGGAACAGTTAATACCATACCTCATGTTTGCCATTAGAGAAATATCACAATCCGCAGCAGAGTTCAGTCCATTTGAATTATTATATGGCAGATCTTGGGGGACTGTTAGCTAATGAAAGAAAAATTAAGGAAAACAGAAAACTCCATTTAAAAGTATAGTAGTTCTTATCAACATATAGGCAGGCTGAAAGTGGTTGTGTCTATAGCCTGAGGTCACATGGAAAAAACCTAAGCAATATGACAAGCGGTTAACTAGCACAAATGCAAAGAGCATGGAATTTAAAGCTGTAGTTTGTCCAGGGTCCATATAAAATAATATACAAATTAAATGATGTAAACTACAGAGATAACCAGACCAGTAAGAGAAGAGAAGAACAGACATACCATATCAATGTTCTGAAAACATGGAAGGAAGCACAAACATTTGTAGCTAGCCAGTTAGTGAAGAAAGAAAACTGACCTCTACACCTACAGTTCAGCTAAATCCACAGAAAAAGAAATTAAAGGAGTTTCTGTTAAGGAATAAGGGAGTGTTTTCAGAGCTACTTGGCAGAACAAACCTGATTCAGTATCATATTTAGACTATTTCTGGAAAAAAGGTTAAATTAGAATCTAACACAATACCTGAGTCACAAAGAAAGACAGTACATGATGCGGTATACAACATGCTTAAGATGGAGTAATAAAAGAGTCTAACAGTGCGTGGAACAGCCTTACAATATTAGACCATCAGGTTCTTTAATGTCTTTAGGTTCATAGGTTCATACTAGGCTATCTGCCCTAGAAGCTGAACTGCATCTGATACTTTGAGAGTTACTCAGTGCCTATTTACTTAGAATACATGAACATATATAAAAGTCACAGAAGGCAACTTCACAAAGTAATATTAATAAATCACTTTAACAATTGAAGAAAATAAACAGCTTTACCAATACCTGAGGGATTGTTACAGTATACCATCCCCTTTTTATTAGTTCTCCAAATCTTTTGGGTTTCTAATACCTTGATGGGAATGGACCCTAGTCCTAAGTCGAAGTACGATTAAAGTTCATGAAATTAGTATTGTTTCACTCTTTGATGTCAACCAGTAGTGCTCTTCGCAGCATCCTCACTGTGCCCAGTAATGACTCCTACTGCAATTAATACAGAGTTACATGTATTGGTAACATGCGAAAAGCAGAAACCTGATCTCACCGCAATGAAGTTAAAATACTGAGCGGTTGCTGTTTAACAAACTTCCCAAATCCACAGTTCAAAGAAATTGTCGGCAGCCGTAGCAAAAGTAAAACTCTTCTTTATTATGAATATAATTGAGAGGTATGGTCACAGCCACGCTTCATCAGACAAATGAAGATTCTACAATAAAGTGCTTATATACTACATAAATTATATAAATTAATTAAAACCAAGCCCTATGTAATTAGGTACCTCATTAAACATTTAAAGCAGCAATGCTTAGCTTCCAAAATCAACTGACAAACTATCGGAAGCAATGCTTTCATTAATGATGAATACAAATTCTAAAATAATAAATCTTGAACATAACTCATGATACAGTTTGTGAATTAAAAGTGTAAATATATGTATATATAATGAGTTAGACAAACAAACAATCATAGAACTTAATGTGGTTCAACTATAACTCTGTGCTTAGGTGAAATAAATGAAAGCAGTAAGAACACTGCGCAACTGAAAGCTGACAGGTATAGCCCTAGAAAGACTTGTTTGCTGTTGCCAATGCAACTAAACAAACGAGTAAACATTTAAACATTTAAAGAACTTGGTGCAGTTCAGCAGTTGGTCCATGTTTAGACAAAAGGCAATAGGAACCTTGCGCATCAAAATGTTAATAGAAATAATGCTGGGTGAGCGTTTATGCGGTTACCATCGTAACCGGAGCTTACATTCATTTAACATGAATTATTTAAAAATGTACACCAGATTGTATATATAATGAGTTAGACAAACAAACAATCATAGAACTTGATGTAATTCAACTATAACTCTGTGCTTAGATGAAATAAATCAAAGCAATGAGAACACTGGTAACATATCTAAATATTTTTGTAAGGCCCATTGCTCCTACTACTACTGGAACTATCTGAGTATCTTTCTTCCACATTGCTCTTGCTTCTCCCTGCAAATCCTGATATTTTATGACTTTGTGTCTCTCCGTATGCAGGACACTGTAGTCACTGGGTGTAGCGATTTCAATGATCAGTGCTATTTTTGTCTTCTTTTCCTGGACCACTATATCTGTTTTTCTAGCATCTATCTTTTGAATTGTTGGTAATGGATGATTTCATGTGATGTAGACTTCATCATTTTCTATGATGCTTTGTGGATCATGTTTCAAGTGTTTTTCAGCCACTTCAGTACCATTAATGTTTGCATAATCCCCAATGCAACAGTCTCACCACATTATTATGCCTTTCAGTATACAGTCCTTCTGCCATTAGTATGTCGCAGCCAGCTATGACATGTGCAACTGTTTCCAATTCTGTTTTACAAAACCTACATTTGTCTGTTTCTCCCACATGTTCAATGGACTTTGTAAGCCAATGTGTATGTAGCCCCACTATCTTGGGCCGCCAATATTAACCTTTCATCTCTTGGTTTAAATTTGTCTCTCCTTAGCCATTCCTGCGTTCGTTCCTGATCAACATGAGGTTCTTCCAGAAGTTTTCTATACTTGCAACTATATTTACGCATTTTCCACATTTCTTGTCTTCTCATTTGGTCCTTCACCTTATATTCTTTCTTTTGTTTTCTTGGTTCATTCAGTTGCTGCCTGATTTTTACCTTTTTGTGGTTTGATTTCCATTCCTTCTTGATGCCAATATGCTTCTACTAGTATAAACAGGGAAGTCATCTTAAATTTATTTTCCTCATAATTCAAACATTCACTACATTTGGGTCTTGTTAGATCAGCAGATATGTGTGGAGTCCCATGATTGCAGCTTTATACATGCAATCAGTTTCAAGGAAGCCCATCCCTCCTTCAGAACAGGGAATATATAATCTTGGTATGCATTGATTTTTATAAATCATTTGGTGAGCATGAAGCATCCTTCTTGTTTTCCTGTCTAATCTATCCAGCACATTTTGGGGTCAGTCAATCACTCCAAAACTGTAAGTTAGGACAGAAAGAGCAAATTGGTTTACAGCTTGAGTTTTGTTCCTAGATGTCAACGTTGTTTTCAGGATTAATTTAAGTCTTCTAAAGTACTCCTTACTATGTTTTATTTGCATTTAGTCATGTTTTATTGTTGATCCTTCATCATTTCCCAAATATTTATACACTCCCTCTTGATCAAGTTCTTCATCACATTCTTGTCCCAAACTGATGTTTTCCTGGTGCTGCAGTTTTCCTGCTTTAAAGGTTGCTTTTGTACATTTATCAAGACCAAATGACATTCTTATATCATCTGAAGAAGTTTTGACAACTTGCAGTTGTGCTTTCAGTTCCTCATCTGATGAGCTATACAGTTTCAAATCACTGACAAAGAGAAGATGAGAAGTCTTCACACTGTTGTTTTCTAGGAGCCAAATTATAGCCATTACTTAAACTCTAAAGTAGACAGCTTAATGGATTAAGGGCAAGGCAGAATAGCAGCAGTGACAGAGCGTCACTCTGGAATACCCCCTTTTGGATTTTTATCCCTGGAATAATAAGTTGTCCTTTATCATGGCTTAATTACAAAGTGGTCTGCCACTGTTTCATGATCACTGTAATATAATCAATCAGTGTAGGTTTATTTTATACATTTTTAACCACTCTTTTATCCATGAATGTGGGCTACTATCAAATGCTTTTTTGTAGTCAATCCACGTCATACTTAAATTCTTCCCCTTTTTGCAGTTCTCCACTATGATTTTATTTAACAACAAATGAACCCTTGTTCCATATGACTTTGTTTTATTGCCCTTTTGTTCTATTGCCATAGTTGAGTTTTCTTCTAAATGACTATAAACTCTGTTGGCATCAATGCCCTCCCCCCTTTCTGGGGTGCAAGGTGTTCCTGAAACCTTTCAGTGACTTATGGATTGACTATGAAATCCCCATGGCCATTATGGTGCTGCTACCCACTGAATGATGTTATCATCCACTCCAAGGACTGGGTCTCTTATCAGGTTGTACTAGATGCCATAAACAAGATAGGCTAACTATGAATACTTCAAAAAGCAAACTAGGTATGATGGAAGTGAACTACTTGTACTATATGATAGGCAGGGAATAGCCAGGCCCCAAAAACGAGAAATTAAATGCAGTAAGGATATGATCTATACCAGGTACAGAAAAAGATATTTGTGGGCTTAGCTGAGGAATACAGAACATTTGTACCCCACTTTGTCACATTAGCAAGTCACTGAACTTATTTAAAGAAAGGGAAATGCCACTAAAAGTAAAACTGACAATGGGAGTGGATAATGCTTTTAAGCTTTTGAAAGTGGTACCATATTCATAGCCTGTGCTTACACTCCCAAATTTTAATACATTTTTTGGGTGCATACGGATGCTTCACATTGGAGTAGGCCTGAGAGCAGTTTCTCATACCTCTGGGACAGGGAGGTGCTACTTGTATGTTACTTAAGTAAAGTGAAACAAAATGTACCAAGACTGAGAAAGAATGTTTCATGGTAAAATCCACTATCCCTTTTCTAAAATACAACTTACTGAACAAAGAATTCATGTTAACAACTCACCATGGCCTCCTCATCAGAATTTATAAACAGTAAGATGATAACTCCAAGGTATATTGATGTACCCCTTCACTTCAACCATTTAAAGTCAATGTTTGACAGCAATGTGGTTCAACCCACCATATTGCAAATGGCCTGTTGAAGGCATTTAAACCATCCAATGAGCATAAAAACAATGGTTTCAAGGTAAGTGATCATTTATAGCAAAATATTGTTGATCTCACCAAAGTATTGAAATGGGTGCAAATTTTGTAAACAGTACTGTATTTTATGTGCGGACTGTGTAAATAGAAATTATATTGCAACTAAGAAGTGTTAGCCAGTGAAATGTTGTTGTTGGTTTAAATGGGAATGCTGCTTTAAGAGCAGACAGAAATTTGGTTTGCTTAATGAAATAATTAATGCTGGATAAAATGAGATCTAAAATAAGCCCATTCAGGGGTTATTGTCTGCCCTTCTTGGAGGAGGATTTGATGTCCAGAACAGCATCTCTGGAAAAAAGACAGCAAGTGAATGAAAATCTGAAAGAACACAATGAGAATAAGCTGGAGATTGTTCCTGTTATAGAAATCCAGAATAGGGATCTACTGAGAGGTTGAGAGAGAGAAGGAAAGACTGAGGAAATCTACTGAAAGAGATTGTTTTCCAGTTATATGGGACTATATTGACGGTACTTGCTGTGAACTTTTGCTTTGGGAAGAACCTGGATTTTTAAGTTTTTTTACAGCAAACCATGCTGGGTTTTTTTTGTTTGTTTTTTTTTAATGTGGATGGTCTTTACTACTTTTAATATTCTACTGTCTCTCTCTCTCTACGTATACATATGTGTGTGTGTGTGTGTGTATATATATATATATATATATATATATATATATATATATATATATATATATATATATATATATATATATATATATATATATATATATATATATATATATATATATATATATGCAGATTCGTATCACTTCACTGAAAGACCATTTTACTGACACCCATTTCACTGAGACTAAATCACCTAAATTTAATTTCACCTAAAATTCATTTCACTGACAAGTAGTACTCTAAGGCAAGTCAAAGGTGTATGTCCTTTTCCCCACTGTAGTGCGATCCTGGTGTTAGTATATATAGTTGTGGGGTGTGGGGGGCATAGCCCCCACCTAGTTGGGTTTTACCAAATAATGCAAAACAAAACCGGACAACAGAAAAATTAATTAAGTGGGGGTCTATGCCCCCACACCCACCCCCCAACTATATATACTAACACCAGGATTGCACTACAGTGGGGGAAAGGACATATACCTTTGGCTTGCCTTAGAATACTACTTGTCAGTGAAATAAGTTTTAGGTGAAATGAACTTTCAGTGAAATAAACTTTAGGTGATTTGGTCTCAGAGAAATGGATGTCAGTAAAATGATCTTTCAGTAAGGTGATATGAATTTGTATATAGATATAGATACATAAATATGTATATATATAGATATGAGAGTGCTACAGAATCCTGAAAGTCCAAAATCCTGAGACCAAAATCTCGAAAGTTGAAAATCCTGAAACCTCAAAATACTGAAAACAAACAGGATACCAACACTTACTATATTCCAGCACAAGTACATACAGAAACTTATTACCCTTCAACTATATGCAGGGGGGCACACCCCCCTGCACCCCCCACATCTCCTGCTACTTAAATATAACAGCTCCGAGATTGCACTTCACTACACTAAGTGCAATCTTGGAGTTGATATATTTAAGTAGCAGGGGGTGTGGGGGGGTGCAGCCCTCCACATGGGGGGTGCAGGGTGGCTTGCCCCCTTGCTTATACTTGGAGAAGAATAATATGCTTTGTATTTTATTTATTTCTGTATGTACTTGTGCTGGAATGTAGTAAGTGTTGGTATCCTGTGTGTTTTCAATATTTTGAGTTTTCAGGATTTTGAACTTTCGAGATTTTGGTCTTCAGGATTTTGGTCTTTCAGGATTCTGTAGCACTCCCATAAATATATATATATATATATATATATATATATATATATATATATATATATATATACAAAATAATAATACGCAAGGGTGTGTGGAAGGTGTAAAAGTGTTGTTACTTGTGTTGTGATGAATATAAGTTTGCTTGAACCATCTTACCTGCAACATAAATAAGATTTTTCTCCTTTGAAAACTAAAGTTCTAAGAAACTGTTTCTTAAAATATCACTTTGTCATATAGAAATGATATTGTGGAATAACATTAGATTTCTGTATGTTATACTTGGAATGTGATAGGTATAGCTCAACATATTAGTTAAACAAACAGTTGTGATGCCATAGAATAACTGATGGTTGTTGTAATGTGGTGGAAACACAAGAGACTATCTGGAATTGAAACTATTCACAGTTAATTTTAAAGATCACTCATTGTTTTATTTACTACCTATAGTGAAGATGGCAATAGAAAATTCAGGAATGTCAGCATAGCTGCATGGCATCAGTTAAATATAAAGGGTATCACAAATAAAAAAAAAATAATAACAAAAAAAACTTGTATCTGATTGCAGCTGACTGTTTAACATAAGTGAAGCTCAGTCTTCATTTCTGTAATTAATGTAAGTCATTCACAGTTTGATTTGACAAAGTACCGAAACAGTTTGCACAGGAGTGTTTCTTTAAGATGCACAGTATTGAAGAAATTCATATCCATTTGGTCAGACCTACAAGCACTCAGCTTCAGTAAAGATTTGTTAGTGAAAATCAAAATTATTAAAAATAATAATACTAATAAAAATACAAAAAATGAATGCAATAATTTGTTCTTTTACGAGTGACCACCCAGCTTACATATGCATGTAAATTTAAAAAAGTATGACCTCTCAGTGTGTTGTTAATAAAAGATAAGAAATATGAATGGAAGCTGTAGGCTGAATGGTGCATTTAAAAATGTAGCTTATTTAGACAAGAACAAAGTGCACTGGTGTCTGAACCTTGGACCCTGACTAAGAGATTGTCACGTTACCCCAAAACACTTGATCCTTTTTCACTTCTGAACACTAACTGAAATAATCAATGAATAAGTAAATGACAAACTATAAAAACAGCTATAAATACATGACAGAAACAGACAGACAGACAAAGGAAATACAGACAAATTGCAGATCTACTTTGGACTTATTGACCTTGTATCCTCTCTTCTAAGAAGGACTAACTAATCATCATCTCATTTGTCTACTAGCACATGTGATAAACAGCAAGTTGAATGCATGCTCAGACACAATATGTGCATAAACGCATTTACAAGAAAGGGAAATTTGTCTAGGTGCAAGACTCAGTGCTCTGCTCTTTGGCTAAAGTACCCCTTAATTTTTTGTGACACACACAAAGTGATGTTGTTGACTACAATCCAACGAGAAAATTATAAGTATTTCCACTCAAAGTAAGTAAACTTGAAATACATCAATAAAGTACAATTAAATAAAAAGTAAATGCATTCATAAAACACATAAATAATCTGTATTGATCAGTAATAAATTAAAAAAAATGCATCCGGGCCACATGACTGTATTCATCTGATATATTGTTTAGATGAAGCTTAAATATGTTTTATTTTATTTATTTTTTGTTATCTAGACATTAAGAGAAATGCTATAACTAGGGCAGTGAGTGATACTTGTTTTCTACCACTTTCTGTAAAAACACCTAGAGAAAGGCATAGGTAGCTGACACAGGTAATATGATTTCACCCACTCTCCTTACAGAGTTAAAGGCACAGATAGACAGAACTCTCAACTGTCTATATTTTGGAAGAACACTCCTATTTTTAAGTCTGATTTATTCCTGGACAGGATGTCATTACTGTTGAAGGTATGTCCCCATTTTCAGGGTTGATTTTCCCCTACTACAATTTTCTTAATTTCCCTTGTCACATGTGATTTATGAAGCTGTCCAATACACAGAAAACCACACTACTTGACTAGCATACTAGTGGAAACAAAAATAAATGATCTTGTATGGTACAATTTTTTGAAATACAGTTCACTAAAATACAAAGATTTCACACAGTCTCTTTGCCAATGTTCTTACAAGTATTTATGTTCATAGGTTGTTGCTAAGCTAAGAACCACTAGGGCCTTACAAGCCCAGTCATGCACCCCAAACCATTTGTGTCCTGAGTATCATGGGCATCTATGGTGGGGTGCATGTTAATAGGGAGGTAACTAAGGATTTGCAGGAGGGTTGTTAGTGAGGATAATAATTTTCTTATTGACGGTCTCTGTCTATAAGGGACGTAGGGCCAGACAGTGGATACATTTACAATTTCCCATCCAATTGTCAACGTTTCATGTTTTAGGGTCATGGATGAACACTGTTTTACACGGATGGAGAGACTATTTTTTCATGTGGGAATCCTTTGGGACACATATCTGTCTCGCCAACATTTTCTGTTTACATCACAAGCAAAGTTCAGATCACTGGATCTAGTGTTTATGGTGCTGTTTGTTTTGCACATGTGCAAACCATTCCTCAGGACTGGATCTGAGGCAAAGATCCCTGCACAGCAGCCTGTAGGAGACTGAATACAAAGACAAAGCTTTTAGGCCATCAGTAAAGGACAGGGTATTCATGCCCTAAATCCTTTGTGGGCATTCCAAGTGTCTGGTTATATACGTACCAAAACTGTATTCAATGATAAGTCTGATAAGGGCAGACTAGACTTGTACTATAATGTCCTTGGATCTGGATGCCATACCCTTACCTATAGGCTGGGCAGTGTACAATGATTTTCTTATTATCTTAGCTAACTGTTGGTCAAAGGCCAGACTGATGCCTACATATGTTCCCAAATCCCTTACTACTTGGGTCGAATCTTAGGAATGTTTTATCAATGGAGTAATTAACTTGGGTTAACAATTTCTCAAAATGCATTTCTGGCATTGAGATTTAGGCCATGTCTTTGGCAACAGTCATTTGTCTGAGTTAAACCCACTTGCAAGATGCTGGTGTCTTGGGGGGAGCTCTATAATAGCACCCAATTTACAGTCATCTGCGAACTTGGTGAGCCACAGGTCTTGAATGTTTGCCTTGACTTCCAAGAAGTATATGCTATACAGGAGTGGGTCCAGCATGGAGCACTGGGATAATCTGTTGGTGACTGGTCTCTTGGTGGAGGTGGTATCACCAGTCCTAACTTCTTAGCTCCTGTCTGTGAGCCAGTCATGAATCCAGTGAGTTATGTCAGGATTTATGCCTAGATCAGCGAGCTTGTCAACAATGCCTGAGTGGGTTATTATACTGAATGCCTTAGCCATGTCAAGATATGCACTATGCACTGTTTTAGCTTCACCGTTTCCTTGGTGATTCTCTGAAAGAAGTGTGCCAGGTTAAGTACACATGACCTTCCCTTAACAAAGCTAAACTGGTATGGCTGCAGTGTCTGTAGGCTGTCTTTATTTATCATTTCCATGATAATTTGTACCATGGCTCTGCATATTAGGCTTGTTAGACTGATGGATCCAAAAGAAATGAGCCAGCACGTATTGTTCGCTCTGCCAAAAGCCAACTTTATTGTTGAAATAGTTTATAAACCCATAATTAAGCAAACCGGTTTCGGCTATGTTATAGCCTTTATCAATGCTATATTTTGAAATCAAGTCAGAAAACCCAACCCCCCATGAGTACCAAATTTATAGTGCTCATTTAAAGGGGCATGTACCATTAAAACAGAAAAGGTCACAAAACATTAGGGAACATGAAAAAGTTTAGGGAAAAACAACATTTCTTCCCATGTATATATATTACATGAATAAACCATACAAAATCTATATATTGTCATCAATTTCATTCAAATAGATATTGGAGTATTACATAGGTTCATAGGTTCATAGGTTCATACTAGGCTATCTGCCCAAGGGCATTTATAAGCCTAGCCCATAGTTATTTGGCTTTCGCCATCCCTTTAGTTTGAATAAAACTATGCCTATTATTTTGCTGTGCCTCTGTCAAGCAGTGACACTGAAGTAATCCCTGGGGTATATCTGCGATCCCCCATTCATTGGTCAAGATTCCTCTTGAACAAGGCCAGCGAGGTGCTCTGCCTCACATGTACCGGGATTTTGTTCCACAGCATAGGGAGTCTCTGGGTGATGAATCTGTCCCTCCAGCATGTTCTATTAATAACCGTGTCAAGGTTTAAGTCTCCGCCCTTGTGGTTCTGAGGGATCTAGATTTTTGAGGTGAAGCATATTCATCAAATCAGGGTTTGACATGGCCTTATATGTCAGGCACAGGTCACCTCTGAGCAAGCGGTATGAGACTGAATAGAGCTGGAGTTCTTTCAGTCGGGCAGCATAAGACATATTTTTGAGACCCTTTATCCTTTTGGTGTGGAACTTTTGGGGCCTTTCCAGCTGCTGCAGGTGTCTGGTCAGATACATTGCGAATGGGGCATTGTACTCAATCATAGGTCTAATGAGTGATGAGTACAGGGGTGATGACATCCCTTGATCTAGATGTGAATCCCTTCATGATCAGGTGGGCAATGTAGAAGGTTTTCCTAACTACTTTAGCAACATGAGTGTCAAGCGAAGGCTAGTGTCAACCTGGGTCCCCAGATCCCTGATGACTTCTTCTGTGCTCAGTGGATTGCCACCTATATGGTAGCTAGGGGTAACCTTGTTTTTCCCGAAGGGTATGACTATGCATTTCTTGGCATTTAACTTTAGGCCATGGCTCTGGCACCAGTTATCCATTTCTGTGAGGCCCTTCTGAAGGATATCTATGTCAGATGTGTTTTCGACTATGGCCCAGTTTGCAGTCATCTGCAAACTTTGTCAGCCATAACCCTCCTGTGTTTGCTTGTACTTCAGAAAAGTAGATGCCGAACAAGAGTGGACCCAGGACTGAGCCCTGTGGGACACCACTTGTGACAGGCTTTGAGTCTGACATGGCTCCAGCAACTCTGACCCTGTGGGTTCTGTCACTTAGCCAGTTTGCAACCCATCTTGTGATGTATGGGTTTACATTCAAGCTGATGAGTTTTTGATGATACCTGAGTGGGGTATTGTGTCGAAGGCCTTTGCCAGGTCAAGGTAGGCTGTATGGACTGCCTTTCCCTCATCAATGGCCTTGGTGACTGTCTCGAAAAAGTCAACCAAGTTTAAAAGGCATGATCTGCCTTTGACAAAGCCAAACTGGGTTGGATCCAAAGTCTGCAAGTTCCCTATGTCTTTATTTATGAGTTCCATTATGATCCTCTCCATGGCTTTGCAGATAAGGCTTGTCAAGCTAATGGGACGGTAATTTCCAGGGTCGGTGGAGGCACCGCCTTGTGAAGTGGGACCACAGTCGCCGTCGCCTCTCCTTGGGTATGTATCCTGAGGTGAGGCTAAGATTAAACAGCTGTCCTAACTGCGGGTTTAATTCCTCATTGAGTTCATGGAGCACACAGCCGGGGACACCATCCGGTCCCATGGATGCTGTGTTTTTGCTTTGGAGAGAGCAGTTCTCACCTGGGCGTTGGAGATGTTTGGGGGCTACAATCCTCTGGTATAGATATCTCTCCTTTTGGGGAGAAGTTTGCACTGAACCTGTCAGCCAGTATGTTGGCAATGTGTGTAGGTTCAGTAATCTTCACATCATTTTGAACTAATTCTGAGCATATCTGGGAGTTTCCTCCTAGGTTTCTAACATAGCTAAAGAAGGCCTTATGATTGTCTTTTGAATCCTTGGCGATTTTTCTCTCAAAATTTGCCTTGGATGATTTTATGAAAGCTCTTAGTTTTTTACTTATAATGATCAAGGGTGTCTTACCTTTCAAGGATTTTGCTCTATCTTGTAGTAGCTTCCTCCTTTTGTTGTAGAGCTTGTTTATGGCTGGGGTCCACCAGACTGGACGCTTGCCTTTGGTACAAAGAGTCTTAGTTTTGTTTGGGATTGCCTGATCCATGCAGTCCTGTAGGTGCTGGTAGAAGGCATTTGTAAGTGATTCAGCGGTTTGAGTAATGTTTACCACTGGCTCAGGGGCCTTAAAGGAGACCACACTAGTTTTTAGAAGTGTGAAGTCGGCTTTTGAGAAGTTTTTCACTGTGGTCTTTTTGTTTCAGGTGGGGGAATGAGGACCTCCAGCGAGATTAGTTTATGATCTGATCTCACCAGTGAGGGGTATACTTCGGTGTTGAACATTGTGATCCCATGTTCGTGATGATGAGATCAAGTATGTTTTCTCCTCTTGTGGGGATGGTGACTAGTTGTTCCATGGCATTTGAGTTTATGAACTCCAGGAACCTTTGGGCTAGAGTGTTTGGGCTTGAGTAGTGTTCCCAGTCTATATTAGGGTAGTTGAAGTCACCTAGTATGATGGTGTTTGGAGATACATTTATCCCTCCATTGTTTTCAGGAAGGCCATGTGAGGTTCCTGAGTTTGAGAGGGTGGCCTGTAACATGCTACAAATTGCAGAGCAGTCTTGCCTATGGTTAATTGCACCTGGATGGTCTCCGATGCATCGTGCGTTGCCACCAACCTTGAGGTGTGGGTGTCCTTTATGAATATGGACACCCCCCTCCTTTCTTGGTGTTGTCCAGATTTTGGGGCCGGAACGCATGATATGAGGTGAAACCTGCTAGTGCTGGGGTGCTCTCAGGAGCCTTGAACCAGGTTTCTGTCACAGCACAGACATCGATGTTCTCCATACTGAGAAGGGCCTCGAGTGCGTGCATCTTGAGATTGAGACTTCTGGCATTGAGCAGCATTACCCTTAGTTTTTACTTTTTGTGTTCTAGGGTGGTAGGTTTAGAATTTGAGCCTTGCCTAAAAAAGGCACTATGGGGGTGGCAAGAGCCTTTGCCAATATCCGGAAGCCTATCCCATTTGTATTTTGTATAATTACAAATAAAGATACAAAAATTGGTGTATAAATATGTAACCTCAATGAGACATAGAATTTGTATAAAAATATTACATGTCCCTATAAAATAAAAATAATCTCTTGACCAACCTGTTTCTGTGATAATTTGAACAAATACCTATATACCATGATATAACATATGGGAAACATCATAATATATTGTAAATTGTACTAGTAAATACAACCAATATTACAATATAACTGTCCCTGAATAATGACTAATAGGACTTATGATTATATAGGAAAAAAACAGAAAAAGGAATGGTACATGACAAACACCCCCTCCATAGGCATAATGATATAGTAGTTCATGAGATAAACCTATTCTAAAATATTTAATCCAGGTCTAAATAAACCACCCAATTTGGTTATCCACATATTTTCCATTCGATTAAGTTTTTGGTGCCATCCAGCTTTAAAACCCCTATGTAGAGTTATCCTGTCTATGACAACAAACCTAAAAACTGCAGATGCATGTTCCAAAGTGTGTTTAAATAAGGCATTGGCAACACGTTTGTTCTTAATTGCACTTAAATGTTCCCCTATTCTAAATTTCACTGGTCTCGACGTCTGTCCAACATAAAATGCGGAACAGGTACAGGTTGCCAAATAGACAACCCAATCCGTACTGCAATTAGCAAAAACCCTTATTTCAAAAATTCTAGAGGTGTTTTTGCTAGAAAATTCTTTGGTTTGTTGCAAATGTTGGCAGGCCGTACAATGGCCACAAGGATAGCAGCCCTTTAGTAATTCACCAGTTAAAGTTCTTTGTTGTGGGGTGCTTGGAATGTATCTTTTATAGTGTGTAAAGTGTGAATTCATGTTTCTTCCCCGCCGGTAGGAAAATTTACATTGTTCAGGCAACACCCTACTTAAAACATCATGTGACAAAAGAATACCCCAATGTTGATTAATAAGATCTCTAAAGCGATTCGTATTAGTACCATAGGTTGTTACTAGACGTATGGGTTGGTTATTATTTTGCCTAATAAATTCCCTATCATCTGATTTATAACACAACAAATCCTGACGTGTCAATCTATTGGTTTGTCCTACAACATTAGTTAGAAGTTGAGAGTCATAGCCCCGTTGTGAAAATCTGTGAGATAAATCTAGACTAGAATCCAAATAATCCTGATCCGATGAACAAATACGTCTAATTCTCATAAATTGAGATTTTGGAATATTGCGGATGATGTGGCGAGGATGTGAACTATTGGCATGTAATAAAGTATTGTATTTAGGGAATTTTCTATATACAGTAGTAGATAAAGTATTATCTGCAAGTTTGGAAACCTTAACATCCAAAAATACAATCTCTGAATGTTCGATGTTAACCGTAAACCGAATGCCAAAAGTGTTATTATTCAAATAATCCACAAACTGGGTTAAACATTCCTTGTTCCCACGCCACACCATCCAGCAATCGTCTAGATATCTACGCCAGATGTCCAAATGTGGTAGAAATTTGTTATGGTTAACATCATATATGTACTTAACCTCATAATACCCCATGAACAAATCTGCATAGATGGGTGCAAATGAAGCACCCATCGCAGTTCCCTTAATCTGTCAATAGGCCTTTCCTTGATAATAGAAAATGTTCTTCCGCAACACCAATTCAGTTAGTTTGATCAAAAAGTTGTTAAAGGCCAAGGAGTAAAGGTTGGATTGATATAACCAATAGGAAACCGCCAAAATTCCCTGATCATGTGGGATACATGTATACAATGAAGCCACATCAAGTGTACAAAGTAGCCAATGAGATTCCAATTGAGAGTCATTGATGATATTAAGAAATTCGGTGGTGTCCTTAATACGGGACCTGATAAATGTCAACAGCGGCTTCAGATAGAATGTCAAAAAAGCTGACAATGGTTCCGTTAAGGAACCCCTACCTGAAACGATAGGTCTGCCCGGAGGATGTAATGGATCTTTATGTATTTTTGGTAACATATATAGGTATTGGGGACTAGGCTCCTCCACCTTAAGTTGTATACCTACCTGCTTTGTAATAGTACCCTGTTGAACCGACAATTCCAAAAAATCATCAATTTCTCTCTTAAAGGATAAAGTAGGATCCATACTTAATTCCATGTAAAAACTGGAATCTGCTAATTGACGCAAGGCTTCCTGGTTATATACCGAATAATCCAAAATCACAACCGCTCCTCCCTTATCTGCCATAGTTATTACTATGTTATGGTTGTTGCTAAGCTCCGTCAAGGCTTGCCTTTCTGCTGCAGTTAAATTATTTTCAGTAGGCTCATACAAATTAGAATAATGTAGCTCTTTCATTATGCATTCTCTAAAAATGGACACATGTTTGTTCATGGAGGGAACAAAATCTGATTTTCCGAATCTAAAATCAGATGACCTTTGAGTATTCTCATGGTCTGCAAAAAAAATTTTTTAGGTTAAGTATTCTACAAAATTCATCAACTTCTTGTAATAACTGAGTTTCTGAAACCAATGATGAAGGTACAAAGGATAATCCTTTATTCAGAAGTTGTGTGTGTACAGAAGAAAGTTCAAAGGAGGAAATGTTATGAATGTTATCAATTACTTCACCATTTGTTGTAACAGGGAATGTAAGGTTAGATTGCCGGAATCTTGTTCTATGTTTCTTGCCACCCCGCCTCCTACCCCTAACTCTAAAGGGGGTGGCTGTTTCCTTTTCACAGCTGGGGACACCTGGCGTGAGAAACTTTCCCCATCCGTTGCAGAGGAGGTGTCCTCCTCAGAGGTAGCATCAGACGTGGCTTTGTAATGTCTCAAAATGGACCTTGGTCTTTTTTTGTTAGTATTAATATATTTAGAATCTTGAAATCTAACTGATTTTTGATTTACAAAAGGTTTCCCTTTTTCATAGTCCATCAAATCACGATTAAACTTATTAATTTTTCTTTTTGTAAGCTGTTTTTCCAATATTGAAAGCTCCTTAGCCAGGTCTGAAACATGCTGTGAGTATGACACCTCAGATCTCAATTTTTCTACCTCCCCACACAAAGTTTCAGTTTCGGTGAGTTGACTCTGAATTGTCCTTTCATAATACCGTAATAAACAATCAACAAAGTGCATGGAGGATAAGTGTTGTGCCTCAGCCCATTCCCTAGACAGCTCACTGTCTATATTAGCCACAAGGGGTTGTGTACGAACCCTTAGTCCCCTGGGGGTAATGTCTTTAATTTTATAGGCTTTGAAAAGTTTCAAATGCCATACATTGGTACGCAAAGTTTTCATATGTCTATTAAGCTTAGAAAACATGTTATTGCATTGGGAGTGACCATCTAATGTTATGTTCCTGGAAATCCGGTCCTGATAAGGTGTTTAGGCCAAAAACCTCCAAATTATCTTGGTCGGCCGAAAGCCCCTTCAATATATCACTAATATCCATGGCTACAATATAAAAAAACTTACAAAATATATAATATAAGTTCACAAAATTATCGAGTGACCATCAAAGCAAGCATACACTTATAATCATCAATATCCAATATGAATAATATTGTCCATAAATAAGGCTAACACCTCAAGCATGATCCAATTGACCTAGATCATGTCAAAAAGTAAGTACTATAATTATCTTACCATAAGTGGCCAATATCCAAAAACAGTAATCAAAAACAATAATGGACCTTCGTCTCCAAACTTTTATAAATCTAAATATTAAAACTACAATAACTAAAGCCAAAATTCAACCACCATTCAAAAAATTGGATCTGGGAACAGGCTCTAAAAAGTTATTGATTGTTGCATATCAAATCAGGCCGACTTACGTCTCTGCCTATCTATCAGACTTTAATACTGCATATTGCCACCGTAAGAGAATATGATTTGACATAATCATAGACTGTTAAGGATTCAGCCCTATATGGAACCACATGTTATAATCATAGAAAATTCTTAATGTATATTGATTGCAAATAACGGCCACTCGAAAAATTGTGTCTCACTTAGGCCACCTGGACATGTATAAATCAAGACCTGAAACCAAGTCACAACATGTACCTATATGGTACCCAAAATCATATATAATACCAATCCCTTAGTACACATAAGTCAGTAATATTCAAGACCTTAGCAAGACCACCAACATGCAACCATATATTTACAAAAACTTATAGCCCCTAAAAAGAGCAAATATTGATTGAAATTATCACAAAAAATGTGATCGCGTACAATATCTAATGTGCATAATCCCCCAAGAATAGATAAATGGAGCACAACATGGTATCAAATGTCCCTGGAAACCAAAAATAAGCCTAACTGAACTACAAATTAAATTGGTTCATAGACAATATAAAAACCCCTGATGGTTGAGCCAGATACACAATAGACAATTTGACCTAGTCACCACCCAGTTAGACTGATGGGTCTGTAGTTCCCGGGCTTGGTTGATGGTCCACTCTTATGGAGGGGAATGTGTTGCAGTCCTCTATTCACTTGGTATGTAGTGTAGCATGCTTCAAGACTCTAAATGAAGAGTGCTTCAAGTGATCCTGATATGTCATGTTTTATACTGTTCAGGAGGCAACCGGGGATGTTGTCAGGATCCATGGAATTGGTGTTCATGGCTTTAGCAAATGCCAACACCTGGTTCATACTAAGAGCTGCAGGAAGTATGTTAGAGGGGATTTTACCTGGTGCAGCTGGAGGGAGTGGGGGTGTGAAGTTTTAGATGAATTTATCAGCCAGTATATTTTCTTTGTCACTCTGATCACTGAAGGTGGTACCAATCACCACCAGTTTAGCACACTGTTGTGTGTTTACCTCTAAGGTTCAGAACATAATTGAAGAAGGCCTTGTGATTGTTTTTGGCCTGTGAGGCTATACTGACCCTGTAATTGGCCTTGTTGGACTTAATTAGACCTCTTTGTTTCTGTTTAGTTGTATGAGAGAGCACTTGTCTTTAAGGGAGTTGCTCTTCTTGATTTGGCCATAAGTTTTCTTCTTTTATTATATACCCTGTTGAGGTGAGAATTCCGCCAGTGGGTTTTGTTTTTATTGTTTGTTTTGGGTTTTTTTCTGGGTAGGCACAGCACTCTCTATGTAGCCATTCACATGTTTGTATAGGAGCTCTTTGAATAATTCTGTATAGCTAGCTGTGGTCCTGGGGTTGGGGGAGCCTTGAATTTTGACAAACTGTCACTTAATAGGACATAGTTTACATATGAATATTTCCTAACTGTTACAGATTTAACTGGATTTTCCACAATGATTTTTTACTTTAAATGAGACAACTTTGTAATCTGACCTCACTAGTGAGGACATGTCATGGGGGGGGGGGGGTGAGATACAATGCTCTCCCATATTGTTGAGTAGCAGATCCAGTAAGTTTGATACTCTGTTTGGAGTGTGCACTAACTGTTTTGGGGTGTTTGTGTTAATAAAGTCCAAGAAGTATTGTGCCTGCAAGTTTGAGGCAGTGTACATTTCAATTTCATCCTGATTAATCAACCTGGAAATTTTTTGTTGCTAATGTAGACTGAAACACCTCCACCTTTGGCCCCAGTCTGAGCTGTTGTTAATTTAAATGTGTGAAAGGCACTGTAGCCATGCACTGCTAGAGTACTTTCTACGTCTTTAAACCAAGTCTTGGTCACAGCACTGATGTCTACATTCTCCAGAGTAATGAGGACTTGAAGGGTGTGGAGTTTTTTGTTTAAGCTCTGAGCAGTGAACAGTACCTCCTGAAGGTTGCTTGCAGACTTTTTCACTATGTTGATAGTTTTGTCTTTTGGCCTTGCCTAAAAAGGCCCTAAGTGGGTGGATAAGGTTTTAGCCAATAACCAAAAGTTTAGGACGGACAGGTGTAGCCCATCCTTGGCAAAACAACATGGTCTTTTGACCATGTCCTCCCATGCTGACAGGTAATGGATCCCCCTGACTGACACTAGAAACTAAGCCAGTTACTAAACTCAATCACTTTACGTTCATACTGTGGCATCATCCTTGATGAAGGTTGAATACCTTTCATTGCAAAGCTTATACATATCTGTGCCACATATTTAAGAGATCTATTATGTCTCTTTTTATATAGTCCAGTGAGGCCATTTGCACTCACATGCACTATGACAGAATCATATTAGTACTTGGGGTACAGTAACTTGACTGTATGTGTGACTCTGTGAACCCTATCTTCAGATAGGCCACTAACTGTTATCATCTCCTTGTCTAACCTGGTGAGTGGGCCATCTCTGTATGCATAATGGAGTCTGCTCTTGGGGACCACTGGGTGCAAGCTTTATCTGAGATGTTTGGTGTTGCTTTTGGTGTATGTTTTAGTGTTTGCTGAAGAGCAGTGTTGCCATTAGGTGCCTCTGGAGGTCTTTGAAATTTCAGAAGGTTTCTTTTAAAAGCCTTAGCATAAAACAATCTGTGTTTGTGGTTGGTGTGTGTGAAGGATGTAGTGTGAGCATTCCTAACAACCTCATTTGTATGTGAGATTTTTGCCTCCAAGGAAGTTCTGTATTTACATCTCTCACATACCTTGTTATTTTCATTAATGATTAACTGGTTATCTGAGAACATGAGACAATTGCTACATTGCCTTAGGATGGAAAAATCAACTAAGATGGTGACAGACACATTTGGAAATTGAATAGCTATGTCATCCAGCCCTGTAAAATGGTGGGCTGTTTAGAATTAAGGACTGGGTTTTAATAGGGGGTTCCTAGGGTAGTTTCTGGGGTTAAAGGGAAAATCTTATATAGTGGTATGATATGTTAGTACTATTTGATATGCAAACTACTTTCTGGGGTTTAGGGCAAGATGTTATATAATACTAGGATATGGTAGTACTATTCATTGTGCAGACTAGCTGATTTAAATTTATTTCCACACAAAGCCACCTTTTTTAACAGGTTTCATACTGAATCTTAACTATACGGAAATTTTACAGTCTAGGTGTTTGCTACCATACAGGGCACTACTAACCATCCACTACCCGATGGGTAGCTCCATGCAAACTTTCCTAATTTATAGCAGAGAAAAAATGCCTGAAAACTGACTCCTATGCCTTCTAGCCAATAAACAACCACTCCTTGAACTTCCTGGAGTACTTCCCAGCTCAAAGAGTCTAGGTAAACACTTTCTGCCACAAGATGGATGATCCTGGAAGTTCTTAATGTAAATGCAACTCTCAAGTGCAGATAAAACAACAAACGACTACCAAACAACTAATTCCCTGGATAATCTGCCCTTCTGCCTTCTTCTATTTTTCACTCTGATTTTTAAACTTGTGTTACTCAGTACCATCCCACATTCATATTGGAAGCAAGAAGAGTTGTGTGCTATTTGCTATTCATATTTTATATTAACTAGAAGTCCAGATTTTTAGTTGGATGTACCTACTTTTCAAGGGCCCTTGCTCCTATGTTTCAATGTCTGCAGATTGAGAGGTATGCACCTTACAAAAGCATTTATGTTTTGGCATATGGATGTAGACACATTCAAGGAGAACTACCATTAGTCACATATATATTACTGTGGGTCTTAACATACCGTAGACTTAAAATCAGATTTCTTTTGTGTCTATATGTTAGACCATTTCGGCTTGTTTTGTTACATATGCCATGTCTTGGCTCGTGGTTGCAGGACTCAGGGAAGAGTGAAGAAGTGAGTTTCATGCATTTCACACTTTTTCAATCTTTCCACCTTTGCGCAACTTTGGAGATAATATATCTAGAGATTGGGGGTGTGGGGGCAGAGTCTTCACATTACAGGGTGCAAGGGAGCAGCCCCTCTGTAAAATAATGATTATTTTAAAGTGCTTACGCTTTTTGTAACATTTCACTATAAAAATGTTTTTTTTCCTCATATGGAAGTATACGATACTTTAAATATCGAGGATGGGAGTCAGAATGTGTCATAGTCACTAACTCACAAAACCAACTTAACCAAGGAAAGATTAAAAATAACTCTTATAGAACTTCACCAAAGCACTTGCATACTCTAGCCATGAAAATTAAAATGCAAACTAAAGCTAATTCTATTGTTAACATCTTGCATGAAGGGAAAGGTAAGAACATTTCTGAAATGGGTGACATTTTAGAGGCATTTAAAAATCACTATACAGAGCATTACAAAACTAAAAGCACTACAAAGGAACATTTAAATTTAGAAACTATTCTTCCTAACATTAGGAAAATACCTAATGAATTAAAAATAGAATTGAACAAACATATTACATACAAGGAAATTATGGAAAAGATTAAAGAAAGCAAAACTGGTAAGGCCCCAGGGAGAGATGGATTAATAGCAGAAATGTATAAACTTTTTCCTACAAGTATAAATTCATTGTTACATAAAACATTTCCTGAAATACAAACTCATGCAATAATTCCCCCCTTCATGGAAGTACTCTTTAATTACCCCTACTTTAAAGGGTAACAAAGACTCGGTCTATTGTAGCTCCTATAGACCAATATCATTGTTGAATATCGATTATAAATTATTCATGTCAATCATAGTAAACAGAATAAAAGTTCAAATATCTGATGTAATCAACAATGATCAGACTGGATTCATAAATAATAGACACACACAGGATAACATAAAAAATGATATTGACATTAATTGATTAATTAAATAGAGAAAATCAAGAAGCCTTGATAATTGGATTGGACATAGAAATTAATTAAGTTTTGATTTTCCCCTCTCTTTTATCACATTTACAAAAAAAGTCTATGAAAAAAACCTAAATTATGTTAAATTGGGACCCTTTACTTCAGAGGCAATCCAAATTCCCATTCTGCTTGCATTAGCTATACAAATACTTGCAATATTAATAAGGAGCAACTCCAAGATATTAGGAATAGATATATATGAACAACATAGCTCAAAGATTATGCTCTTTGCTGATGATGTTCTTCTTACCCTGCCCAGCTCAAAAGAAGTTCTAGACAAGGTATATTTATTGATATAGAAATTTTATAAGATCTCAGGACTTCATTTTAATAAATCTAAATCAAAATTCCTGTTATTGAACAAAAAAAAAGGAATACAAGTTGGTGGGAATCACATCATTGATGAGCAAGTAACCACCTTAAATTATCTAGGGATTGTCTTATGTGGAAATATAAATGAGATATTAAATGTTAATCATAAGATGATTATTGATGTAATTAAATCACTGGTGAACAAATGGAATAATATGTTTATAAATTTTGAAGATAGGCTACAACTGATAAAAATGGTATTGCTTCCTAAAATCCTATATGTAGTGCAAGCTAACTTGCTATTGCCTGAGAAATCTTATCTTAAAGAAATAACTTCAACACTATTAAAGTTTCTTTCACACCCTGAAATAAATGGAATTGCATTATCACATCACATTAGGCAATGGGAACAAGGAGGACTAAACTTTCCAGACATAGATTCTTATATAAGAGCTACCTTGCTCAAAACTGTAATTGACTGGATAAACGCTAAATATACATCTAACTAGAAATCATTACACACAACTATAACAATAAATTAAAACAACTTGTCAAAAAATACATTAATTATAAACACAGACAATAAATTATAGTATTCACTGTGCTTCAATTTACAATATAATATAACAAAACTTACTAAACTAAATCTAGTTAATCTCCTTTTTGATAATTTTAGAAATTTGTTAATATGAATATAGACTTAAAAACTTGGTTCATAACTTTAATCCCTTTCATGGGTTCATAAGTGTGTACCAGGCTAATGGCCCTGGAGCCTTTACAAACCTAGCCCATAAGATTACCCTGACATAGTGCCACCCAACCTTAGTTCCCTGTCGAGTAGAGCCACTGGAGTGATCCCCGGTGTGAATTTTCTATTTCCTTTCCACTCATCAAGGTTTCTCTTGAAGCGGGCCAGTGAGGTGCTCTGCTTGACATGTATGGGAAGTCTATTCCATAGCAAGGGCAGTCTCTGGATTATGAACCTGTCCCTCCAACATGTTCTGTTGATTGTGGTAATGAGGTTGAGATCACTGGAGCATGTGGTGCAGAGGGATTGAGATTTCTTTAGATGTAGCATTTCTAACAGAGCTGGATTAGACATGGCTTTGTATGTTAAGCAAAGTTCACCTCTAAGTAGGCAATATGAGACATAGAATAGTTGGAGTTTTCTGAGTCTGTCCATATAGGACAAGTGTTTAAGGCCTAGGATAATCTTTCTGAGGTATTTTTGTGGCCTCTCCAGTTGTTGCAGGTGTCTAGTGAGGTACACGCCAAATGGGGCATTGTACAAGGTGAATGGCCCAATGAGGGAAGAGTAGAAGGAGACAATGACCTCTTTCTTCCTGGATGCAAAACACTTAGTAATGAGATGTGCCACATAGAAGAACTTCCAACAGCAGCAATGTGGTGGTCAAAAGAGAGGCTGCTGTCAACCTGTGTTCCCAGATCTCTTATAACACCTTCTGTGTTCAGTGGACTACCATTGATGTGGTAATCATTGGAACCGGGTTTTGCCCAAAGGGGATGACAACACATTTTTTTGGTATTGAGCTTAAGGCCATGGTTCAGTATTACTAAGAACTTCCCAGACAGAATGTACAGAGATATTCTTACTTCTTGGGAACATAAGAAGTTAATATGTTGGCTGCACTGCAAGGAAAATCAACAAGTCTTAGACACACAAAAACTGTCATCAAATTTTAAGTTAACCTCACATAACTGGTTATTATTACAGAATGTTTTGACATACTCCAAGGATCTATGTAGAATAATAACTAACTCTTCCTTTACAAATCCTCCACAATTCATAAGTGGGTTGTTTGGAATTATTTACAATAATGCAACTATGAAAAATTAAACTTCATACTTATATAATATGATAAAAAATTATAAATCAGACCAAAAACAACTTAATGACAATTTATTACTAAAGGAATATCGATACCTCTATCTTCAGAGAATAAATCTAATATGTTATTATCAGTTAAATTAACATCATATTCTCAGTATTGGAGAATATTTATTTGGAAATGTCTGCATAGATCCTTAACCCCTGACATTTTTTCAAAAGTCAATACTTCTAGTAAAGGGTTATGCTGGGAGATGTCAACAAGTCTCTGAAGCAGATTGGTCTCATATTTTTTATGACTATATGCAGATAAAAACTTTTTGGAATGATGTACAATCAATCTCAGTCACCTCATGATACCATATTCATTAATTGTTTTAACTTATTATCACTTGTTTATATCAAATACTATCTAAAGTCTACTTATGTCAAGCTAAATGTAAATATTGTAAATAGTTAATTATTCAATTTATTTAATTCTAATTAAAATGTTTGTGTTTTATTTTAAAATAAAAACCATTTGAGTAAAAAAAGAATGTTTCATAGTAAATCTCTGTTTACTGGGTCATTTACACAACAAAAAGTACATGAATTGATGCCTTTTGCAGAGCTGCAGAGGATTAAATATGATTATGTAAGTAACATAAATGCGGCAAATGTACTTCAAATTATACAGCAATCTAGTATTACTCTTTTTTAAGGTGAAAGAGCTTTGCTTATGACAGTTGCTGTTACTCTACTATTCTTGCATAATTAATGAGTACTGTGTGTGTGTGTGTGTGTGTGTGTGTGTGTGTGTGTATTACAATAGCATTTGTACACTTTGGACTTCTACTGACTAGGTTTGGCCATCAATTAAAATATAGCAGCGTGCACATAAGAAAATGACTAATTAGATGGCTGTAACATAGTGCATTTTCATTAGAGAGCAATAAGACACATAATTTATTGATTAAGCTTCAGAATTGTACTTATTACTGTTCTCAAAAAAACTGCTTCCTCTGTGTTCAGTACTTAGCAGTAATCGTGGACTGACAAGGAAGTTTTTCAACACTCAGCCCAATCACACAATGTTCATCATTCTCACTGCTGCAGTAGTATTTAGGCCATATGGATTGTTTCCTGCCCAGGAAACAACCACCAGCCAGCTTCTAAAAGCTCTGGCCCCCTCCCACACTGGCTGCCGAATGGACAGCCATAGGGAGGGAAATCAGCAGAGTGGAAAACCTTCAGGACTTTCTTGCTACCCTATGAAGAAGTAGCTCAAATACTCTGCAGGGTAGTTGCTGGTACTTCAGCACCCTTTTTCTGGCGGATAAGTCCCCAGCGGAGATCCTTTCTACACAAAACTATTTATTTATTATTGATATGCATTTTGTAAACACATTTTTTTTTTACATTTATTTTAATTTTCTTTAACAGCTTTGGCCTTTTAAGAAACCCAGCATTTCCTAGCTACCATCTGTTTGCTGCCTAGGACTGCTATTTTTAGCCTTGGCTAGTGTTGGGGGCTTATGTGGTACAGAAATGTACTACTTATGCAAACTTTTACATTTTCATTACAGTTTAAATGTGGAGCACTGTTTTACCTAAGCTGGACAGTGACATAGCATGGAGTGCTTATGTTTACACTGTAACAACTTACCAGCCATTTATTCTGTCAGTCTAATCTTTACTTCTAGAAAGTTTTAATGTAATGTTTGTGCTCTTACATGGAACATAGTACTTGTGTTAATGGTTTGACAACTTACCTGACATTTTTTCTGTCAGATTAATATTAATTATCAGGCATTACGACAGGATTTTAGTATACTGCTTGTGCATTTACTGGGCATGTAGTGTGAGTGTTGGTGTGGTGACAACTTATCCGCCATTTATTTCTATCAGACCATTTTTACTTCTAATGGCTTCTGTAGGTTTTTAGTGTACTGTTTCAGGATTTACTGTTTGTGTTCACATGGTAACAACTTACCCAAGCCTAAATTTACTCATAAGGAATTCCAACAAGATGGAGTTTACTGTACTGTTTGTGCATTTACAGGATATGAAGGGTGAATGTCCACACACTGACAACCTACCTGACATTTTTTTCAGTCAGATTAATTTATTTTTAAAGGGTTCAGACATGATTTTAGTATATGGCTTGTGCACTTACGGGGTGTTTAGGTTTTGTGTTCATGCTGTGATAACTTACCTGCCATTATTTTTCTGTCAGATTAATACTCACTATGAGGGATTCTGAGGTTTTAGTGTACTGCTTGCACATTTACTGGGTATTTGGCGAATGTGTTAATGCTATGACGATTTATCTGCCATTTACTTTTGTCACACTATTTTTACTTCTAAGGGGTTTTGACAGGATTTTAGTGTAGTGTTTGAACATTTACAGGGTATACACTGCTTGTGCTCAGATGGTGACTCATGAAAATGCTTGACATTGATGATGCCAGGTTGTTACACCATATCACATTCTGGTGAGACCACTGGCACTCTCCCCCTCACTGTGGATATCCCACAACCACCAGATATTGATGTTCTAGTCACTCAGACTGCATTTAACAATTTGTTTTTATAATTTGCAGTACAGCAAAACTTGTTATTCCAGGGATCCACTCCATATTGCTGTATTCTTTATACCACAGGCACAGTTTGCCTATACTCAAAGAAGATCTGAGCTATTCATTTTTGTAAATTTTTTATAGTCTATACTTCCATGTTTGGTAGATATTTACTCCATGGGCACAAAAAGCCTATGCAAAAAGTTCCGAGGTCCTAAACTGTACATACATTTTCCGCCTACTTGGGTACATTCATAAGCTTTGTAAAAAAGGGCACTGTGACATACCCCCACTGTAAGCTATTTCTCTTGATGCATGTATTTTTCAAAAAAATGGGAGTCACTCAGTGTGGCTTTAAGTGACTATGTCTCCTTCATATAAAAGGTCTGTCTTTATTAGAAGAAGAATCGGGACCGGTCACATTAATTATGTCCATGAGCCCCTTTAAAGCAGCACTGTAATCCTTTTTGCCAAACAAGAGAAGATTAGTCTTTCATAATGTATTTCAGGAAATATGAGCACCATAAAAGTGAGCACAGCCTCTCATATTACATGATGTGATACAAGAATTAAAGGATAAATCAGACTGGAAAAAGTTTTCATAATGTGCTTCAAGGAATATGAGCCCCACAAAGGTAGGCACAGCCTCTTATATTATACGTGATACAAACAGGTTAACAAATCTGCCAATATCTTCATAAAATCAGGCATTTTCAATGATTACACTATAAATCACTCTAGAAATCACTCTATTAGATGGACCTACTGAAGCTCAGGTAAAAGGGTTTTCTTAAATATAGTTCTACAGTGGTTGTTGACAGTGTTTTGTCATGCTTGAATTCTCTTTTTCATGTTTGTTAAAAATAAAACCACACCTTTTAACTAAGAATGAGGTTCCACAGGCTGCTGAGCTTGTAAACCCTCATGGGTCCTTCAGGACTATTCAGATAATCTCTAAGCTTTGATCAATCCCCCAGACGTTTCTCCAATCAGCATTCATGGATTATCCCACCATTGTCTTTAACTACCTTTAAATAACTGACCTGGGAGGGCATTAGAGAGAAACACTTACATCTGCTAGCTAAAGTGATTTTTATCCAGACTAATCTTTTATACTCTGTTCCTATTTCAATATGGGGAAGTTACAATATTCAAGATATTGGCCATCAGAATCTGTTACCTTTTGTTTCCCAGGAAAGCCATATACTAACATAAAAGATTTCCAAACTTCTCTGTCTGTGTCTCATGATCAGTTTTGTGCTTCAAGTCTGTTTCAGCCATTGCTTATAGTAAACTGAATGCCATTCTTTTTTCTTCCTTTTTGGAATGTCTGACTTATCTTTGCAGAGTCTTCAACCAGATGTCAAGAGTTCTTAATACGGGGTTTCAACTCTTTTGCCCAAGCTGGTATCCAGATAAACAGCCAGATTGCTTCTCTAAGATATCTTACAGACACTCCACACCAAAAGTTTTTGACAACTGAAAAGGTGGAGCTTTATCTGGAAATATTCCTGAGAATCTCAATTTAGTCTACGACTTGTGACATGGAACAGCACTGCAGAATACTACAAATATAAGCAGCTATGTGCCACATACTTTTTTATCACCAGCCTTCAAGTCAGTCAGTATCTACGGACACCTCAGAGTTTCCTTGATAACTCCTCAGACTTTACTTCATAAGGGGGTAAAGGTGCTAGGCCTGTGACATTTTTCAGACAGTTTAAAAGCACATAATTTTCAAACAGCTGTATAACACTACGATAGCTTGGGAATAAGCTCTTCTGCATTCCTTAATGCTACAAGCTCATTTTCTTATGGCAGAGCTTGCAGACAAACTGAGCATAACCACAGCAGACCCTCACAAATGCAATTTGAATGAGGGCGGTCTTCCAGGTATTGATTCAGTTTTGGGGAACACCTGAAAGAGATCTGCTAGCCTCCTTTTGAAACAGACATTAAATATCTTTTGCATTCTCCCTTTTCACTAACATCCAGGTGGAATTCTGAATACTTAATAGGACTCTCACAAAATATTTGTGGTGACCCCCCCCTTTTCTGGCCCAGGCAATATTAGTTAAATATTTCATGAAACTGGACAAGGGCAATTACTACAAGCTTCCTCATGATCTAGGTATTCTCGCTTAATACTGGGAGTTTGACATCTTACACATCTTTAATTATCTGTTTGGATTCTTTTTAGGCACCTCATTTTCAGGACATACAGTAGGTACTAAAGGGGTCAAGAAACCCTGCTGCTAAAAAACCTTATATTCACATGTGGGAGACTTTCCTACTTGGTGACTACCAAATAACCAGGACCCTATCTGGGATTGTACCACTGGTGCACAAATATTTGTGTCAGTTACTACCATCTGGCCTTCATACTATTTTGTCAAGGTACATTTTGCAGCCACTTCAGTATGTTTGACCATAGAACCTTCTCTTTCTTCAATATATATATATATACTTTTAATAAACAGTTTCTAGTAGGAGTGCTACACCTGAGATCACCTTACAAACAGGTTGGTCCTTACTTTTCTGTTGGAAAAGTTAACCACATCTCTATCCAAGTCTGCTTATCAAGCATATTTAAAGTTCATTACATGACAACTGTTGTATTACTCTTAAGACAGCACACCACTGAATACACCAGATGAATGCTACCTGTCACCCAGTTTAAAAAGCACTTAGAAGTAAAATCAAGTTGGAGGTTGCAGGAGCAAAACAGGTCCAAAAAATGAAGAGTATCTCAAGACCAACTATGTAAAAAGAATGAATAGATCTGAAGAAGCTGTGTTATCAGTGAAAGCGCTCATCTTCAATTAAATATTCATTCTTTTTACATAGTTGCTGCAATCACCTGCATCCATCTGCCATCACCCTAGTGGTGTACTGGATTACTCCTTTTTCATCTAGTTCAGCATGACTAAACTACTTCTTAACTATTAGGCAAGAAAGTAAGTCCTGAAGGTTTTCCATTCTGACTGCCAATTTCCCTCCTCAGACCTGCCCAATCAGCAGTCAGAGTGGAAGTATGGGCGGGAGCTGGACAGGAAACAATCCATACAGCCTGAAGACTACTGCAACAATGAGGAATTCACATGTATCTGTTTTGGGTAAGTGCAACTTGCACAGCTGTACCTTCCATACAGTCTTTTTTTTTCCTTGAAATAAGACTTACATAATTGCACTTCTACCAGGTATACATCAGTAGAATGTAAGGATATGATCAACAACCATTGATTAAATGGTAGCACACATGCAGTCAAAGGAGAAATTAGTAGAACTGCTAGGCTTTCTGCCTTCATTGTACTTTCTGACAGTAGACAGAAAGAAACGTTCTTGATTTCTTAAATGATAACTAATCTTTCTTATGAGAGTTCAGCTTCACTATAAGTTGACTTTCCCAAATCTAGTTTATCAGAACAATGTGTATTAGATTCAAATGCAATGAGAATGATTATTCTATGCTATTAGACTCTGCCCCTCCCCCCATGTCACATTTACAGGTCTTTATTTAGTGGAATCTCTTTATGTACTTTGCAATATTTGAATATTTGAGGATTAAAATTCTTTAGCTCATAAACAGAAGAATAAGATGGAACCACATTTTTAAGAATTTGTACATGACCGAGTCCCAGTGACAGAGGAGAAAGTAGATGAAGATGGAGACCATTTTCCTTTCTAAGATGGTTCCTTAATACATTCAACAGTAGATACCAACTTGTGTTACTAACTGAAGTTATTTTTGTTTGTATTCTGAAAAAGCTAAACTGAATATGCACATAAGGAGGAACAACAGAAAGTTGCTGCAGCAAATCAAAAGGCAAACTGGTAAGAGGAATAAAGACAGGCAGACAGTGATTCAGCTCATTTAAGGGATATGATGAACAAATCAGAAGAGGAAGCCAAGTAGCTGAATAAAGTATACATGTGTGGGGTGGTCAGAATTTATTTTTCTGGGAAGCAAACAGAAGGCCAGCATATTATCATGTATTAAGAGACTTTTTCACTGATGTTACATCAATAATTCACTGTAAGCAGGATGCTGACGTTCTAATGTAATATGTCATTAGACAAGTTTAATGGCATCATGTGACTAATTTAGTACCCTATAGGCTGGGATTTCCTCTATTCCACTGTGTGACTTATTAGTCGAGGTCACTGATACTGCTTTTACAGTGCATTTTAGGTAGGGTTCCGCAATCCATCACACTATACTATTAAGCAGGATCACCAGTGTCTCATGGCTAGTGTATCTCCTATTCCAGAGTGCAAAGGCATTAAAGGGGGGGTGGCTCATGAGTAATGTACTACACACAGGGGATGGCTCATGAATAATGTACTACACACAGGGGGTGGCTCATGAATAATGTACTACACACCTGAACTCTCAGTTCACAGTGTTATGGCATCAGGGAGGGAGTTCTCATGAATAAGACACTGCACACAGTCTATTCTATTTTACAGTATTCATAGATTCATAGGTAAGTACTAGGCTAGCTCCCCTTGTGGGCCATTTTAAGCCTAGCCAATTCCCTTATTAGTTCTTGAATTAACCTATTCCATTTAGTTACATATGTTCCTTACCCATCTCATTGTCGACAGTTATATATTACTCCTATTGAGAATAACTGGGATCATACCATGGATAATCTGAGGGGACCCATGCATGGGATAAAGGATTTAGGAGCTGCATCTGTCCATTAGTAGTGTAAGGGAAGTCCTGAGGTAAACTATCTATTACCCATCTACCAATCCAAATTGCACTTGAATATGAGCTTTGTTTATTGTGGATAGGGAGTATTTTCCAGTGGTATCCTCTGCAAGATATATATGTCCCCCCAGACTGTTCTGTTGATCTTAGAAGAGGTTTAGATCACCAGACTGAGTATTTCTGATGTCATTTGACTTGCTGATGGTAGGTCATCAGTACTGGGTCAGAAAAAAACTCTTCTGCTAGACAAAAGTTACCTATTAGCAGTCTGTAAGATATCAAGTATAGTGACAGGGCTTTGAGGTGGTCCATGTAGGACATATTGTTTAGACCTTGTATCCTTTTAGTAAAGTATCTCTCTGGGCATTCAAGTGTTATGGCATTAAAGAAGGGATTTCTTATGAATAATGTACCAAAGACATGGCCTCCCATTCCACAGTATTAAGCATTACAAAGGGGATTCACATGAATATGTTCCACACACCGGGACTCCCACTACACAGTGTTTTGGCATTAGAGAGAGGGTTCTTGTATAAGACACTGCACACAGTGTCTACCATTTTACAGTGTTATGGCATTCAAGAGGAGATGTTTCATGAATAATGTACCAAACACACGGACTTCCATTCCACAGTGTTATGGCATTAGAGGTGGACATATCATGAATAATGTAGGACCTCTCATTCCAGTGTGCTATTAGACAAGGCCATCAATGTCTCATGAATAAGGTACTATACACAGGACCTCCCATTCCAGTGTGTTATTAGATACGGCCATTGATGTCTCATGAATAATATACTGTAGAGGTATCCAAAGCACCTTTAATTTCAGTATTTTTTATTGCTAGCTTATAATAGGTATGTATAAGGGTAACAGGATATGCAGATAACTACAAAACAAAATATATAGTTAAATCACATGCTCATTCATTTCCACTTCAAGATTTCTACCAAAAATTCTGTTATAACATTTATTTTACTAATTTACTTCTCTATTTTGTTAACCATTGTAATTGCAAAGGTTCATACAAACCAAAAGGTAAACACTTTCAAACGCTGTGTTTCTAAAGTATAGCCAAACAATCCACTTATGTTGTACTGATGAGGTCAGAAAAAGACTGAAACATGGCATGTCTACAGCTAGTGGGGTTTAGCTTTATTGGCCTGAATGTATCTATAAAGACTTTAAAAAGTTAAAAAGTCATGGGCATTCAGAAGCCATGTATCTGAAACACTGGTATGTCCTTAAGGGGTCATTTGCATACAACCCATAAACAAGGTTTTAAGGTATTAAACAATGAAGCAGCTAGCTTGGCTGGATCTTTGTTGTGGTTTATACTAAACAGTTTCTCTGAGACCTTTTTACTCTTTGGTCTGTGTATACACATACATGTAAAACTATGGTCAGGTCTCCAATCAAAACTGGCTTATAATGTGTTTGAGACATGAATGCTAAGAAAGACACTGCAAGAGTGAAGCATGAGAGCGGAATCTGTGGATCCAAATCATAAGCACATAATGAAAGGTTATGATTGGTGACCTGATCATAATTATTTGTAGCACATGGAGCTTTATCTGATACATATACTGCCAATTACAGACTGGGGTGCCTTCTGTGTGGAGTCTGCATGTCTTCCCTGTGGTCGCGTGGGTTTCCTTCAGGTGCTCCGTTTTCCTCCCACATCCCAAAGACATGCTGTAGGTGGATCGGATACTCTAAAATTGTCCCTAGGTGTGAGTGTGTGCATGTGTGTGCCTTCTGTGGAAGGTTGGGCATTGGGCTGGCAACTTGACACTGTAAAAACTCCACTGCCAATCATGAGTGGACAGGTGATCCGCTGTGGTGACCCCTAACCGGGAAAAGCCGAAAGAAGAAGAAGAATACTGTCAATTATAGAAAAAATGTAGGAGTGCAAGATGTTTTACTGACTCTGAAAGCTGGTGAAGTACTTAGCACTGTCAAACAAACAGCAACACCCCTCATAGCATTTTTGCTTAAGAAATCTGGACAAATCCAAAAAAAATGATGGAGGTGCAAAGAGAGACTGGTTTTAAACATTGGTCTTATTTACTTAAAAAGTCAACAGAAAAAGAAATTTTACATCAGTACTTTTTTCCAGATCTTAAACAACTTTATTGAATTATCACTTGTGACACAGGCAAACTTACATTTATATAAAAGTAATCAAACCATATTAAAAAGTTCACATTTGCAAACATTACACATTACATAAATTGATATATATCCTATAATCTAAGCAACATTGCATGAATGTTTCAAGACCTGCAATCTCTTAAACCTCATACCTTCTCCAAAACATTTTTCTGCATGTATCATTTCCACAATCTCCATTTTTTCCTATGTAACTTATTCTTTCCCTTTTCTAAAGATCCCACTTCCTTTTCTTTTATCTCTGTTACAATATTCACTACTTCAAGTATATTTTTAAACTTTTTTAAACAAGAAACATTATTAAATTATCACTTATGACATAGGCAATCATACATTTATATAAACAAAAATAAACCATATTGATGTAGTTTCAGTTGCAAACATTATATATCACGAATAATCTATCCACTGATTGTTAGCCCAACATTACAAACCTCATTCAGTTCCATTCTCCACTTAAACCTCATTCCTCCTGCAAAATATCACTCAATGTGTTACTCCACATTTCCTATTTTTTCTATGTAATCTGCTCCTACCCTCTTCTAAAGAGCCAACTTCTAGTTTTATCACCATTACTATATTCGCTCCTTCTAGTACAGTTGGTTTTGACATTAACTTCCATGTTTTAGTAAGTTTTTTTTGTTGTTTTTTTTTTTTTTGGCAGCCACAGTAATTAAACTCAGCAAGTCCTTAGTAAGTCTAGGCAATTCCGATTCTGTATTACAGTTCAAAAAATAATTTCCTTAGTTACACCAATTTGCTCACCTAGTATTACTGATACAGCAGTCTGCAGGGAATTTGTAAAGTCTGCCAACTCATTACACTCTCACAAAATATGTCCTAATTACCTCTTTCTTCCCTACCACACCTCCAACATTAGTAATCTACCTGAGGAAAAATTCTTTTGAGTCTGTTTGGAGTATAAAAATACCTATGCAAACACTTCCAAGCAAAGATCCTAAATCTTCCAGACTTTGTTATATATTTGGGAGCTATATGCATATCCCCCTATGATGCCCCACCACTGGACCAGTAATCAAGAAGCCTCAATCCTTACCACTGGCAACAGTGGGGGACATACATTGGGAGGCTGACAAGGTACACACACAGTATTTCCAGATGCAGCTCTCTACATCAAGTGCAATTTCCCTTAAAAACACACAGCGACCACAGTCAGTCTGGAGCTGGTTTCTCCCTCATTCTCCAGATCCCCAATAAAACTCCCCACTGGAATAGCTATAGAGTTTAGATCTCAGCTGAGTGGCCAAGCCAAGACCTCCAGCAGACTCTCTACCTAACCAGTTTCTTCGTGTCCCTGCCCAAGTAACTGACACACACACACACAGACACACACACACACACACACACACAAACAAAACTGGGAAAGGCTGGAACAGGTTTACTAGCTATGCCCCCTTTTGTCCAGACTACAATGTAGTTATCACTGCCACCAGACAACTCCTTACCAGCTACTTTAAGGCCCTTAACAAGGGATATCTAATCTTACTGTGTAATGTTACTATTAATACAAATAGTAGTCTGACCAAGAGCAAGGCTATTAGGAGTGGCCCTTACAGTGTCACAAAATAAATATGCAAGTACTCACAAACTTAAATATGTCTTACAAAGATCAGCCACAATGAAAGGTTTAAATATACTTAATAATAAGTAATAAAAGAACAAGAAAATACTCAGTATATATTTACAGTGACATCAGAGTTCAAAACCACAGGAAATATTTAAAACAACATTGTAGGACATTCTGAAATAAATAAAGAAAAACATCTAAACTATGCTTCTCTATACTCCTGACTGAATCTAAGAGAATTACTATACCCTAGTTAACTTAAAAGCATGGCAGATATGGTGATTGGATCTTCTAGTAGTTGTTGTCAGGTCCAAGACAGAATACAGAATGTTCTGTCTCTCTAAGAGTCTTCTTAAATTAATATCTCAATTATTACTCCTGGGACAGCTTGAAAAATAACATCATTTCTTGTCATCGACTCTTATCTCAGGCGGAATCCCCACTGCTGGAAGCAAGCAGTATTTAGCATCCACCTGTGAAAATACATAGACCTCAGACCTTTGGCAGATGCCGGAAATCATAAAACAATTACCTTCCTTCATATTTTCAAAATTAGTAATTAGTTCACTTTAAAGACAATACAGAAAACGTCCTAGTACAGACATTCTGTCTCTAGCTGCCATAAAGTAATTTCATTTCAGCTATTTTTCTGAAGTTAACTTCTTGTATTCCAGTTTCCACTGTTAAAATATATTCATTGAAACAGTTACAATAGTGTATGTACATTTATGTTCTCTTCCAGCATGGCACACTGTGGATACATATTTAAGCTCAGAACATTACAAATTACCTTTTTTAATGCACGTCTGTACAGACCAGTTTGATATACACACGATATACACTTCTAATACATTTGTAACACAAGCATCTTATATAGATCATGTTGATATTCACAAATGACATTTATTTATTTATTTATTTATTTTATTTTACATTTGTTGACCGGGCTAGTCTAGCTGGATATATTTCCATTTTCAGTAGAGGCCCGGGGAGATAAGCTCCACACAAGTTATTAACAAAAAAAAAGTCAAAAAATAAACAAGCAAAAGAACAAATCATCATAGATGAAGAGACAAATAAAAAAAAAAAATAGTACCCAATAACAGTACACATGAAAAGAATCACATTTCTAAGAATAGCAGTATTAGCTGTAATAACATCAAGAACAAGGCACAAAACAGAGAACAAAATTGACTTATAATATTATATAGAACTAATCTTTGTAACAAAAGGAGAAAGAGAAACTCTAAAGTAGGAGAGGATGAAGGAAGTAGTTTAAGAAAAGTGAAGGAAAAGTTAAAAGAAAAATGGATGAGAGAGATTGACATAGGGGAAAGAAGAAACAAAAAAACTCTAAAAGGAGATAGACTGAAGCAGACTCACAAAAAGAGAGAGAAAGAAAGTAGAGTAGTAGGAAAGCGCAAAGTAGTAGGAAAGTGCAGAAAAGGAAAAGATTAGTCAGGTTTTGTACAGGTTTTGACATATAATTATTTATAGAATTACATATAGCTCTGCTGGCAGTATCTCCCTTTGCCACAACCCCACTGTTTCTTTGTGACTTGCTTATCAAACATCTTTCTTCCCAATCCTTTCCAACCTCCTCTAATTGGGTTTTGCATCAGTACTGATAAGCAGTTGGTGTAATTTTTACCCCAAACGGAGCTATTAATTTACATGCATTTTCTAAACATTTAAAAACATTTTGTGCCAGGTAGCCTGACACATGGGACAAGGATTTTATAGTACTTCTTTACTCCTTCTTGATTAGGTCCATAATAAACTACAGTACTCCCTTTGGCATACACCTATCCAGGCATATGACCAACTTGATAGACCCCCCAAAGTTTCTTCACAAAGAAATTCAAGGAACTGGGCTCCAGTTTCCATGCATGACACCTTAGGCCTCTAGCTGTTTTCTCTGCCTGATACAGACTGTTTAGGGGTGACCTTTGCCTGGACCAGAAGGCCTCAAATGACTATATATTTGGCACTGATACTGAATATATTCCTCATTCTACATGAGATCATCTTGTCAGTGTTTTTAACAGCTGAATACATGTGGCATTTTAAGTAGTACTGGAATATGTCTTGCACATTGCACTAGAAAATACTTTATTATGTAACTATGTATGTTTTTGTAAGTAACTTGGACAATGTCAATCACTAACACAAAAACTACACCTACTATATTTATATGCTTCGAACTTGGAGACTCTGTGTAAATGAAAAGTCCTAATGTAAATATGGCATTTTATATATAGTAACTGTGCCACCAAAATAAGCAAGTCATCATCTTCTTTCGGCTTTTCCCATTAGGGGTCGCCACAGCGGATCATCTGTTTCCATTTCTTTCTGTCCTCTGCATCTTGCTCTGTCACACCAACCACCTGCATGTCCTCTCTCACCAAATCCATAAATCTTATCTTAGGCCTTCGTCTTTTCCTGTTACCTGGTAGCTTCATCCTTAGAATCTTTTTCCCAATATACTCAGCATCCCTCCTCAGCACATGTACAAACCAACGTAATCTTGCCTCTTTGGCTTTGTCTCCAAACTTCCAACCTGGGCTGACCCTCTAATATACTTATTCCTGATCCTGTCCACCCTTGTCACACCCAGTGCAAATCTTAACATCTTTAACTCTGCCACATCCAGCTCTAACTCCTGCCTTTTTGTCAATTACACTGTCTCCAACCCATATAACACAGCTGGCCTCACTACCCTCTTGTAGACCTTCCCTTTCACTCTTACTGGTACTCGTCTGTCACAAATCGCTCCTGACACTCTTCTCCACCCACTCCATCCTGCCTGTACTCTCTTCTTCATCTCTCTTCCACACTCACCATTACTCTGAACTATTGATCCCAAATATTTAAACTCATCCGCCTTCGCCACTTCTACTCCTTACATCCTCACCATTCCTCTATCCTCCCTCTAATTCACACACATATATTCTGTCTTAGTCCTGCTAGTAAATACACAAAAAGCTGTTCCAAATAATACAGACCGTCAAACAGTCAATAGTTAACCAAGTACAATAAAGACATTTCATATCGTAATTCATTATGACATTAAATAGTCCTAATAGATGTGATTGCGGGTTTTTTTCTTAACAACCTGCATCACTTGAGGATCAGTGTTGGTGAACTTCTGATGGGTAAGAGTGGATATCACTTGGTGGTACAGAAAAGTTCCTCCTATGCACAAGTCATGCTGGTTAGAGATATGACTGACCAATCAGAAGTTGAAAGGCAGTACTGAAATTAGCAGTTGCTATTAGTTTAGATCTTACAACAGATGAAGGCAATCCCGTAAGCAATGATGTGCTGGAAATTATGGTTCTACATGGGAATGCCAAATGAGAATCAAGTGACACTGGAAAGGGTGAATGTAAAATTAGTGATAACACTTTTTCCCATGGGGCAAAGTCCTCCAGCCCCCCCTCCCCCACAGCTCCGCTATCAATTTACAAACATCTCCAAGACCACACAATGAATAAACCATGGGAAATATCCTAGGTTTTAGCATTCTTATTTTCAGCCTTTCCTGGGACCCCTGAATCCTGATCAGCAGTCCTAATCCCTGTTGTTAACTAGCTGAACTATTTCTTAATTACAACTTACTGTCACTGGCTACAGCCTTTCTCTGTAGTAAAAACATATAAATGTACAGGAGCTACCACTATGCTCAATACATATGTTCTAGTCTCAAAAGCTATAGCAAAAGTTAATTATGTATAAAGAAAACCAAATAAAATTCTTATGAGGAACAGGAAATTAGAAGACAGGCTAAATAGGACTAAGAGTTTGGCCAGTGGTTAGATCAATAGACAGAGAAGGTGGGACAGATGGATCATGTATGTTACCACAGTACATGTTTCTGATTGTGAGAAAATGTAATAATTCTCTTACATTTCACTCATACTGGACTTCTTTATTTATTTAGTAACCAAGTAGGTAGACAAATTGACCTATAGGACTCTTTATACTCACCACTCAGGGGAAAAACAAGAGAAGGTAATTTGGTAATTTACAAACACAGCACCAACACATGTAACTACATAAGAACATAAAAGACAAAATAAAGCATGAAGCCTGAATGCTTAATATTTTAAAACACATTATCAAGAAAAAAAATAATTAAAGGGTTTAGCATAATCTACATGAATACATTTAACTAAACAAGGCAATCAATAATGTGACATGCATATTTTCAAAATTACAGTAAAACACCTTCCTTTGTGACACAGAGGGCTAAAGCTCTGATCAGAACCCACACAACTGCAGTACACTTAGCAGTTCTGTCACTGGAAGAGATGGGTGGGGGAAGATGGGAGTATGCAGCCTTTACCCTTCTGGAGGTGACTGCTGCCCCACTGACACTCAACAGTATGTGTGCATGTGTGTGTGTGTGTGTGTGTGTGTGTGTGTGTGTGTGTGTATTATTTGTACAGGCAAGTACACCAGTAGCAACAGGGACAAGCACTGCACCTCATAGCCATTGCACGGTATCATTAATACACAACAGCTGATATTGCAAGTCACAACTGTCAGATACTGTAAGGCTCAGGGATCAAAGCACATAAACAAATCTCTCTGATGTCCCCCTGGATGTCACTCCTCTAGGATCGACTCTTGCCCTACACAGGAATAAATGAGCCAACAAAAAAGATCAATCTGCTGTCACTCTATGGAGAACTCGACACTGTAAAACTCTACTGCCAATCATGAGCGGACAGGTGATCCACTGTGGTGACCCTTAACCGGGAAAAGCCGAAAGAAGAAGAAAAAGATTAAATGTTCTATCGAACACTTGTCCCTTGCTGTGACTATTAATGCAGTGATTGTCCTTTGCCAAGTAGAGAGTTCCAGGACCTCTAGTAAGACTAGTCCTTCAGCTGTTAAGGTAGTATCTCTGTCCCAAATTGTTCTGTCAGAGCAGATGGGCTGTTTAATAAGACACATAATGTAAAGATCCATGGGAAAGGTTGACACCTTTTAGCACTGTTACCTTCTACACCTGTATGTATATACAAAGTGATTTGCAAACGTTATCCATTCCTTGTTATTTATTTGCAGGGGGTGAGGTGGGACCGAAGGCTGAAGATTTTGCATTAGAGCTCTCAAAAGTTTCACTTTCAACAGAACAAATAAGTAAAATGTGGGAAGTTTAATAACAGCTAACAACTTCAGCTAGGAAGCTCACATGATGGTTAAACTATATCACTTTATATTTATAAAATATTTTGATGAAGTAATATGATGCAGTATTGTTTTATCATGACCCTATCAGTGCAGAACTGTGAAGTCAATTGGGCTTCAGGCCAATTATTTTATATTAAGAAGGTTTGTGGTCTGCACTCTTGTGGGAGGAGAGACTAGATTCTGCCCTTCTGAGCTGGGAATTTCTAGTTAAAGGCTTATTGTGCCTGCTTATTTGAACTGTTTCTTTCTGAAATTTGTGCGCATTGTTTGCTGTAGGCCAGAAGTTAGTAGTTTATTGGCCATTTTTGTGCTAATTTCTACCTCTTTCATTTCCCTGCAATAAAAACCGCATTTGTGCGGTTTTGAGCGCCGGGCAGCGCTGGTTAGCTAGGGTTAAACTATTCCCGGCTCCACAAAGTCTACTCTTCAGTTTTTCCCTTGGAACTAGACAAACTTTCAACTTAAGCACTCAAACCATTCATTTCACTGCCCAGCACTTGCGCAAAACTCATAGCAAGCACTAATTAACCCTAGCACTAGACCCCCCCCCCATACTGTCCAGAAGGACAAGGCTCTATATTCGTTCCTACCAGCCAATCCGTAAAACAGCTTACTTTACCTATTCAGGTATGTCCACAGGGCAGTTTCAGGTGTACTCTCCAGTCCAACTGGTGAATCTGGGCATTCTGAGGCAATGTTACAACTGCCTCATGTACACAAACAAACCTCTCCTCCTACCACCAAACACTAATATATGCGAGAGATGCAACTATATAGCCGTCAAACTGGAGGCAAAGCTCTCTCAACCCAAGACTGGAACTGACAGTCAAGAGGAGAAGGAAAATACTTGCAACACACCACCAGTCTCACATAGACCTACTAAACCAACACCGGCAAATAACACACATAAATACACGAAAACATACTCGGAGGCTCTAAATAAAAATCTGCAAAAGCAACAGAGACCTCCAAAGCAGACACCCAAGCAACTTCCACACCCCATCACAAAACATGAACACATACTTCACATAATCAGTGTGCCACGCAATCACAGCCCTTAAGGCAAAATAAAATACCGACCATACTAGTAATACATGACTCTACAGTCAGGCACACTGATGTCCCACTAACTAGGCTGGACAAGGAGAAGGTCACAGTTAGCTGCCTGTCAGGCGCCAGGATCTACCACATAACACAAGGACTCAGGTCGCTCCAGAACAAGTACAAATACGGCTCTGTCATTGTCCATGTTGGTGTGAATGACCTGAGATGTACCTCCCTGGACTACATGAAAAGAGACATGGAAGATCTCTCTGATCATGTAGCCCAGGCCGGTATGACCCTGACCCTGAGTAGCATCCTGCCCTCACCAAGAATGATGCCACAGTATAAAGAAAAAATTATCAATTTCAACAAATGGCTAAGTTTCTGGTGTCATTCAAAGGGGATCCAGTATTTGTCCGCCTGGGATGACATGCTCGATAAGCCACATTGCTTCACAAGAGTTGGCTTGCACCTGTCACCCTTAGGCTTTTGAATACTGGCCAAGGCTTTTGCCACCCCCATAGTGCCTTTTTTAGGCAAGGCTCAAAAGACAAACCCACCACCGTAAACAGCACAAGTAACCAAAAACTATGGATAATGCTACTCAACGCCAGAAGTCTAAACCTCAAAATGCATGCATTCGAGGCACTCCTTAGTATGGAGAACATCAATATCTGTGCAGTAACAGAAACCTGGTTTAAGGCTCCAGACCACACCCCAGCACTACCAGGCTTTAACTCATACCATATTTTCAGCCACAGAACCTGGACCAAAACACAAAAGGCAGGGGTGTATCCATATTCATCAAGGATACCCACACTTCCAGGTTAGTGGTGCAGCACCATGCCTCAGAGATCATCCACGTGCAACTAACAATGGGTAAAACTGCAATTCAAATTGTAGCTTGCTACAGATTACCCACCATGACCCAGGGGATCTAGGACTGTTGAACGAAAGTTCAAAATTCTGAATCCAAAATCACTAAATGCACTTTAACGAAAGTGCATTTACCAAAAAAGCACTTTCACTAAAGTCTGTCAAAAAAAAAAAAGGAAAAACAACAAAAAGGTGTTTATGCAGGGGGGCTACGTCCCCTGTGCCCCCATACCCCCCTACTTTAATATTCTCACTCCGAGATCGCACTACAGTGGGGAAAAGGAAAAAATTCCCTTACCCGCACCATAGTACGATATTCACAACAGTCATTCCCTCCCACAACTCCCTCTGGCTGCAGGCATACATACGCAAAAGTGCTTTTTCGGTTAAAAGCACTTTCATGTAAATATGCCCAGCCATTAAGCCTTTGGTGAAAAACACCATTGAGCATCAGTCCTAGACCCAACCCAGGACCCCCATTCCGCATTTCTGGAGACACTGTAAAATATGAAGGTCCTACCAAACGCCCCAGTATTGGGTGATTTCAATTAGCCAAACATTAACTGGGAGAACTACTTGAGTACTAACTCCCTTGCCCAATGCTTCCTAGAATTTATAAACTCAAACGCCCTGGATCAACTGGTCAACACCCCCACCAGAGGTGACAGCATATTGGACCTGGTCATTATCAACATGGGTGACTGGTGTTCTACACCGGAGCTCAACCCCTCGCTGGTTAGATCAGACCATAGACTAATGGATATCCACATTCTGCTCCCACCCACAATCAAAAGCAAACTTCACATTACTTAAGACTGAGGTGGAAAGGTTCACAGCCCCCATGCTTAAGGACAAGGCTGTCCAAACTGCTGAATCCCTTACAAAGGCACTCTATGAGCACCTGCAAGAATGTATGGATTGTGCTATCCCAAGCAAAACCAAGACTCACTCCTCCAAGAAAAGGAAACCAGTCTGGTGAAACCCTGCCATAAACAAGCTATACAATAGAAGGAGGAAACTATTACAGAAAAGAGTAAAATCCCAAGAAGGAAAGACATCCCTGATCAGTATCAGCAAGAAACTATGACCCCTCATAAAATCATCCAAGGCTAGCTTCAAAAGAAAAATTGACAGGGACTCCAAAGATAACCACAACGCATTCTTTAGCTATGTCAAGAACCTAAGTGGAAACTCTCAGATCTGCTATGAGTTAGTGCAGAATGGCACAAAATACACTGAACCAACTGATATTGCCAACATTCTGGCAGACAGGTTTAGTGCAAACTTCACCCCCTTCTCACCCCCTAAAGGGCTCATAACCATACCAAAAGAATGTACAGCCCTGGCAATCACTGACACACAGGTTAAAACAGCCCTATCCCAAAGCCAAAAACACAGCTTCAATGGGACCGGATGATGTCCCAGGCTGTGTCTTACACGAACTCCAAAATGAACTAACCCCTCACCTAAACACACTGTTCAAACTCAGCCTCTCTACAGGCTATGTATCCATAGAGTGGCGCACAACAACAGTTATTCCGCTCCACAAAGGTGGAGCCACAATGGACCCCGGGAACTATGCCCTATAAGCCTGACTAGCCTGGTCTGCAAGACTATGGAGTGCAGCATCATGGAACTCATTAACAGAGACAATGGGAACCTCCAAACATTGGACCCTACCCAGTTTGGCTTTGTTAAGGGCAGATCATGCCTCCTAAACCTGGTGGACTTCTTTCAGACAGTTACCAAGGCTTTAGATGAGGGAAAGGAGGTCCACACAGCCTACCTAGACCTCACAAAGGCTTTAGACACCATTTCCCATTCTGGTATTATAGACAAGCTCACCAGCCTGAACATAAACCCCTACGTCATGAGATGGGTTGCCAGTTGGCTCATGGATAGAACCCACACAGTGAGAGTTGCAGGCTCTAGGTCCGACTCTAAACTGGTTACAAGTGGTGTCCCACAGGGCTCAGTCCTGGGACCCCTCCTGTTCGGTATATACTTCTCAGAGATACAGGCAAGCACAGGAGGACTATGGCTGACCAAGTTCGCAGATGACTGCAAACTGGGGGCCATAATTGACTATCTGGCTTATACACATATTCTCCAGAAGGGTCTCACTGAGGCGGATACCTGTTGTCAAAATCATGGCCTCGAGCTAAATGCCAAAAAGTACATAGTCATCCCCTTTGGAAAAACCAAAGTACCCGCAAACTAACACATACATGGTAGTCCCCTAAATACAGAAAATGTAATAAGGGATCTGGGGACCCAAGTAGATAGTAATCTCTAATTTGATAACCATGTTGCCAAGGTGGTTAGAAAATCCTTCTATGTGGCCCACCTAATCACAAAAGGGTTTGCATCTAGAACAAAAGAGGTTATTGTTCCCTCTACTCATCACTCATCAGATCCATCACAGAGTACAACGCCCCATTTGGGATGTACCTTACAAGACACCTGCAACAGCTGGAAAGACCACAGAAGTACCTCACCAAGAGGATTACTGGCCTCAAACAGATGCCCTATGTAGCCCGAATGAAGAAACTCCAGCTGTACTCGGTTGCATACCGCTTACTCAGAGGTGATCTCTGCCTGACATACAAGGCCATGTCCAACCCAGAATTGATGGACATGCTCCACCTAAAAAAAAAACAAATCCCCGAGAGCCACATGCTCTAGGGATCTAAACCTCACCACAACGATAACTAGGACATGCTGGAGGGATAGATTCCTGTCTCAGAGACTCCCCATGTTTTGGAACAGGATTAAAATCTACATTAGGCAGAGCCCCTCACTAACACTCCTCAAGAGAAACCTTGACGAGTGGATGGGAAACAGAAAATTTACCCCGGGGATCACTGCAGTGGCTCTGCTGGACAGAGGCACAAGGAACTAATGGCTCTGCTGGACAGAAGCACATGGAACTAATCTAAGGGTGCGGCGAAAGCCAACACATTCTGGCTAGGCTTACAGATGCCTTCGGGCAGATAGCCTAGTACTTACCTATGAACCTATGAACCTAAAATGACGAACATTCCTCATAATAAGGTAGACTTCAGAGGTCTGGCCATAGTAAAATTGCTGTTTTCCTATTTGGTGTATATTTTTGTTTTCAGTTTTCTGTTTGAGGTCATGAGGAATTGGAGGTCTTTATGGGCAGTTGAGCATGGAGCAGTTACTGAGTGTGAGGCAGTAGTAATAAAATTCTAGCTTTTATAATGTAGTTCCACACTGTACAGTTTTTTCCAGGATGACATACCTGTACATTACATGTGAAGGATCCTGGAATGCATGGAAATGGCCATCTAGTTTTTAAAAAGCCTTTTAACAATACATACATCTTAAGACCATTTTAATATCCAAAATTTGTTACAGACTGCCTTTGTCAATTCATACATGTCATCAGGTGTGGGGTGGTGAGTGTGGTTTGCTACTGCACATCCGTGAGGGATAAAATGATACAATTATGCGCTATTTCAGGGACAGACTAGGTGTAAAAACCGTACAATTATAGCAGTACAATTTACAGACAAAGTCATAAAAACATTAATGCAAAGACAGTACACTGGAATATGTACATTTCTATCATGCAGGCATGGTAACAATTGAAAAAGAAGATGAAGGAGAAGGTATAAACATTTACAAGTCTATATTTTACAGGTACGTAGATCACACTACCAAATAAGTTTATGTATATCCAAAATACTTTATAATATAAAATAGCAACATAAATTTTATGATATACAATCAACATCATTACAGCCTCATCATCTACTCAAACTTAGCCACTCCACATCACTGGTAACATCCTTACACGTTATCTCATACCTCAAAAGGTGAAACTGTTCCGTACTGCTTTTTCTCCTTCTGCTCTACAACATATTAGCTACTAACAATGCTTTTGTTGTCTTCCCCTTTTCTTTCCTGTACTGGACAAAATTCAGTCCCTTAGAAGACTGACTTACTTGTAGAGATAAAAGTAGGTCCTCCAATTATTTGCAACTGTGCTGAAGTTAGGATAGTTGCACAGTGAGTAATGAACACAGTCCCAGGTAGATTAGAATACATTTCCACGCTGCATGTCCATAAAATGTAACATAATTGTCTAATATTCTTTACTTAAAGGAGCTCAACAAAGGCACATTTTCAAATAAAAGCAAACAAAACAATGTGTGATGCTTAAATGCTTGGCTTCAATGTATGTGTGGGTTTCATTCTCAGTGTTTTACATCTTGATTACCGATGATTTCAAACGCATTTTACAACTTCAAGTGCCTGCTTCAGCAGCAGCCTTTTACTGACCTCATTGCTGTTTTGTTTGTAAAACCACCATGTGTTGTCATGGTGAGCAGTGTGGAGTCATAAAAGGCATGCCACACTGCCACACAGACAGAATATTTTGCTGAAAGCTGCAAACCTGCTTTAAGGATTAGTGGATAAAAGGCAGACTGCCAATAACATTGTAAAAAGGCATTCCTGAATAAACTAACTGTTGAAAGCTAGTTTTTGAAATTATATATTAAAATATATTTTTGATCTAAAAATTCCATTCCTCTGTACATGTAAAGAAACAGAAACAATAGGTTCTAATAACTCCTACAAAGCTTACAGCAGGGTAACACGGCATGCACATCAACGAAGGCTCGATAGATCTCAAGAGCAGCAGAAGCTTAACTTACAAAATGACATCACCACTGCTAGTCCTTAAAAATGAAGTAATCCAGTTGGGAGAAAAACAATGCATAATTTAATAGATTACCCCCTCCCCCCACTTCCAGCTTCTCTACCACCTGAAGTGTTAATTGCATCTTGAATTCTACTTTGTCATGGGGGACCCTAAAAGTGATACAGAATAATAAGTATTTTTTTTTGGTTAATGTTGAGAAGAAAAAATCTGAACCTATAAATGATGTAATCTTCAAAAGTAGGAGAAAAACACTGAGTACTGTAATTCTAATAGTTTTGTGAGCAAGCAGGGAAACTTCTTGTTTAAATAACATTTTTCAGACAACTGTGACAGATGCATATGCAATAAAAGCAGTGTAGAGTTTTTGAGGCCTGCTAGTGTACATTGTATCATTCTCATACTAAAGGGCATTCTTGGTCAAGCAATAAATACTCCCTTGTTCAGTATAATGGCAACAAATATTTTAAAACTGCACCTCGGAGAGATACAGCATGTTCAATGTAGTATTCAGTTTACTGCTCTCCACATCTATCCTTCCAAGTTCTCTTGCTAAATTGAAATACCTCTTGTCATTTCTCCATATTAACTCTTCCATCCAACCATACACTTATTCACCATACCTAATTATTCTCTCATATTCCACCTACTTCACCATCACTAACTAACCCTTATCTGTACTACATCTAGAAGTCATCCAGTATGATTACTATAACTCCTATGCAGAATCTCATCTTTCTCTCCACATTGACTCCTTTCTCTATTTTTCTTACAACAAACTCGATATTTCACTAACACTTCACATTATTTCTTATACTATATTATATCTTTCTCTACATGCTAACCCCCTTTTGTATATAGGTTACATCAAACCTCATATTTCACTTCATACATATTTGACAAGTTTCTCTAACCCGTCCTGTCATGATGTAGCCCATCTGCCTGTCATACATTGATTTGTCGCTGATACAATACATTTTGTACACTGTGAAATGAGCTGTATAATCTACTCAATGGTTGTTATAAACACTTTTTCTTTGCTGAAATGCACTTCTAGCATTGTACTGTAAATGTAGTAGTGTACACTACAAGTTTTACTACTTTGCAAATGTACTTCTTCTTTATCATATACAGAGAAATTTTAAATACAAATGTCATTTAATGAAGCTTTTTCTCCTTGGCACCCTGCTGAAAATGGGCCTTGCCAGTCAGACTTTCCCAGATAAAAAAAAAAAAGACAAATGAAAAAATGTTTCAATGCTTTTGCCAAGGACCACACAGAGCATAGACGACTTGTTTGGTTCATACAGGCCACAAGAAAGCTTAACATTTTGACAGATAACGATGCTTATTCCATAGTTATCATATTAAAACTCTTGCTAGAATACAGCTACAGAAAATATACTGTTTCTGATTTTGTCAGACATAATTTTATTACCAATAATTTTTCACACATAACTTTAGCACCAATAAAAAAACTTAGTTAAATACAGTTAACGACTGGTGCACTGAGTTGCAGTTATACATTTAATGAAAATAGCCACTTCAAAAAGAGAACAGTTAAAATGAAGTTACCAGTCATAACTCTGGTAACAGAAATCATTGGTCACCTGTTTAGAAAAATATGTTTAAAGTTCACTGTTCCAAAACCATTTTCAGCCATGTACAAGAACAAAAGTCAAAGCAATACAAATGTAATTAATAGCTGGTCAAAGTATACATTTAATATGTTTTTCAAATGCCTAAAGTGAGGCATTTTTACAGAAATGTGAGATTTGCAGGACACATTACAGTGACAACCAGTGCAAAGAAAATAACTTCACTTTTTTTTTCCAAAATAAAAAGGTCACTCTAGTAACATTTGAGAAGTTCTATTGTTTCATATAGCAAGATGTTTCAGATGAACAATTAAAAGAAATCTAAGAAATATTTTTGCCATACAAATCTCATGGCATTTGCCATTTTAATTTTTTTTACAGAATGCAAGCACCAGAACAGGAACTGTCTTGTATAAAGGGGGACAAGGTGATGGCCAGTAACAGCATTATGCAGGTTAACATTATTTTCATAAAAGTTACTTTAAACACAGTCTGCAGTATACCAATTCAACATGCTCTTATAGTGCTACAACTAGTCTGGAGTAAGTTAAGGTGGACAGTAAAGACATGCTGTTGGCTTTATACTACTCTAAGGGCTGATTTTCTTTTAAATAGAGTTGGGTTTTTGTGTTCATGTTGTATCACTGTCTTTGGTGTCATGATTCTATCACATGCATGCCTTCATATCTTCTATAAATCATAAGTATGTACACACAATGAGTAAATATCACAAAGTTAGTCATGTTAAATGAAATGCCATCATACACTGTCACTTTCGGCTGGTAATCTACAACGAGAAGATACTATAACGCGATAGAGCGGTGATGGTGGAAGTGTGTGTGTTCAAGGGGATACATACACAAATGAACATTGCTGACTCTTCTTTTGCAGCAGGACTCATGAATGAGGACAGTTTGGAGAAAAGTTGCCTCTACAAGTTTACAACTGCCATCACTCATTCTTTTTTGAAAACAGGTTTATTGTTTTAACATACAAGAGAAATATCATAATTTTATACAAGTAATTAAAAATAGATATGATTATAACATTCAACAAAACAACTAAAGTATTTACAAAGACATCCACTACAATCAGATCAATTAAGTAAACTAAAATACCATGCTAAACCATCACTCATTCTTGATTGCAAACTGTTTTGAACACAAGCTACATGAAAAATGCTGCACAATCTAAAATCACTCTCTTTTTAATGTGAAACTGCAGAGCTGTTTCTCTTAATGCAGTCTGGTGGAAAATAAAAGACTTAACCTTTGAGATAAAATCTCCTGAATGCCTGCAGACCCATGTTGTAAATAGACTTCTTCTCACTGCTTCTGTCCACATACGTGCACTACACATTTCACAGTATAGCACTACAGAAACAAACGTGATCTAGAAATCAGGTCCATTAGGCAGTTCTCATATTCCTGAGTATCAAACCAGTTGAAACAAAGTTGGCTGCCTAAAAAAGTCAGCCCTATTTACTGCTCTAAACCTATGGAAATAAAATCACCTTCGTGTGCAGTCATGCAAAGTGCTCCGTACTTTAATAGACTCTTCAAACAAGTAACCACTAGGAACTAACTTCTTAACAGGACAGCACATTACAACAGAGAGTAGACATACTGTATCTCCCAAAGGAACCTCAAACCACAACCCTTTTTACTTCAGTTTGCTAATCTGAAGGACCCTGTTATAGCAGTAAAATCATCTCTCAAACAGCATTACAACCCCCCCCCCCCACCCACCTTCCTGATTATTTATCCAGTGCTGCAAGAGTTTCACCTCTGGCTATAACTTTCCGTTGTGCAGTTTTCCAAGACAATTTAAAGCAGCAAGAAACTGTTCCAGGAAGTGCAGGCTCCTATTTAAAGGGCAACCCTCACAATGAAGTGAATGTTTACTGTATGGAATGAGCTACTGGAAATATTTCTGAAAATGGAATCAAAAGTGTGATTGAAAAAACTCAGGTCCTTCATTTCTCAGTTGTCTATTTAGAAAAGAGCTTTTATGGTTCTGAATGCAGAATAAAGGCAATCACTTTTTAACGTGTAAAATTCGGAAAGAAAAGTAAAACTTGGGCACTTACCCAGCTTAAGAACTATTGCCAGTGCTGCTTTTGTTTTCTTCTTGTTTACAGTACAAGATCTGGCAGGCATTCCTTCAAGGCAGTAACACCTAAATGATTTTAATTCCACTCTTAACACAGATGTACCAAATGTTTGTTTCTGATCCTTTTTTTTTTTGGGTTCCTGTATTCCTATATCTGCATTACTCCATGGCAAAATAAAGTCCTGGTTCGATGCAACTTTTCCCAGTGAACAGAATGTAGGAGCACAGCTCTTCCCCGGCAATGCTTTGATTAATGGGAAAGCTGTTTGAAAGATGAAACTTCAACACAAAAGGCCAGTGGCTGTAACAGTGGCGGCAGTCTGTGGTAGGCCCCTCCCAGAACTCTTTCTGAGGAAAAGACAATCTATGAGTGACGTGCAGCAATTGCTTTGAAGGCATATGATCGTCTACACAGTCAGAGGAATTTTGTACCATGCTGAATGGGGCACACCCCAGAATGTACAGTAATTTAGCCTCCCAAAGAACAGTTGATTAGAGTAATAAGAATATACACAACTACACAAAAATATATCAGAAAGAAAGACACACACACACACACAAACACACACACACACACACACACTTCTAGAAACAAAATGCTGTGTTTGTACTCACAACTTAATATGGGCATATTTATGTGTGTGCATGTGTAAGCATACATAGACATACCCGCATATAACTGTAAGAACAAAAACAGCTGGGACACATGCATTTACAGACATGCACATACATAAAATGTGCTGTAACACAGACAGTTATTGAAGTGATGGTGACACGTAATTGAAGCATTCCAAACAATGCTGATGTCTGAGTGTTGGCATGTCCTTATGTCAAGTTCTGGCATGCGAATAATTATGACTGCAGAACAGCACAGCTGAAAGTACCTTATCAGACTGCATGTGACATCCAGTCATGTTTTGTTGTAAAGGAAAAAAAATCTGTTTAATCAGAAAACAAAAGTAATTAATAATTAATCCTTAACTTCTTGTTGCCACAGGGCTTTGATGTAAACAACCTCAAACAATGCAGTTAGGAAAAGCCACCACTTAGTTAATACTGTAAATTCAACAAACTAATATTCATTTAAAGCAAGTGCTATTTCAATCTGTCCATAACACTGCAAGAGGTAGGGCAACCCAGACATATTTTGTTATACCACAGTGCATCCTGTACATGTAAACATGATAAATAAGATACCAAACATGCTGGCATTTTAAGCTAGACACCAGTTGTCTACAGGCAAACTATGAACATAGGCACGTTTACAAATGTCCAAAGTTAAAAGCACAGAAGAAAACATACATTTGAAAAGAATACATACAATTCAAATGGGGCTGGTCTTAACAGTTCATTGGCTCAGCATTCAAAAGGCAAACTAAGTTGGTCTGCCAAGATTCTCAGGGATTCAAACCTACTGCTGCTTGAACTTGAGCAAGAAGTGGTTTAATCAGTAGATTCATACCCAGTTTTAAGACTAAATATGGGTGTAGATTTGTCATGCACTGTTTTTCATTCCTTACAGTAAACTCCCATCCATTTGTGAATTCCTAATATGGAAACCTACAGCTTTTCTTGTTAGAACAAAATATGTAAGATTTATTTACACATTGTTGGCTGGGTTAGTCCCACTAGGCCAATGGCCTCTTTTCAGGGAACACTTGAGGTGGCATTCATACTCTCTACCAGGAACTTGACCAAGGAACAGGGGAACTTCCTCTACACTTTGATAAGTGCAATGAGATCTTTTACATCTGTCTGGAATACCTCCAACTTAGGCAGATGGCATCTTGGTTTAATAACTCATCCAAAGGAAGACACACAAAGGAGTGCAGGATCCCCTTTATGCTGCACTGCAGTGTCAGAATTAGAAATTTAATCCAAAAATCGGATATGGAAATAAAACCCACAGCCTTCTACTCTTCCAGCACTACAGGTGAGTGTACCACCTGTTAAATTTGTAATATCTACACAATATCATTAACAGGTTAAATTTGATATAATGCCATGCAGATGATCAACATTCACTTGACTAGCCATGATAAAAGTGCCTCACAAGACAGTTACAAGATGGAAAATAATATTTTCTGTAGGGATAAAAATAAAAAAGAAACCAAGTGTAACACAGTCAAATGCTTAATTGACCAGTGCCAGGAATAACCACTTTCATCTGAACCCTAAAGACTTCATCAGATTCCTATTGAAAACGCATTCATCTGCACTTAAATAAGAATTAAAATGTCACATGACCACCCTCATTAAAATTTAAAAGCATATACACCTGAAACATGTTCAAGTACAAAATACATATAAAACTTCCTTGTAACTTGAATGATGTCTCTACTAAACATATCTACTGAATAGTTCTTCTACATAAAATAAATATTATTTTATCACATTTAATTTCTGTCTTTTCAAGACACATTTAAAATTCAAATGGTCATTTTGTCCATGATCTAAAGTAGCATTTAATAGTCCCTGCCATTCAAATTCTTTGGTGTCTAAAAGATTTTCTGCATCACCCCCCCCCCCATTTTATACAGGGAGGCACACATTTGCTTTAACATTGTATACCACTCAATGCATCAAGATGATCTACTTGACAGCAGTAAGCTCATCCACAACAGGTTGGGTATGATGTAGTCTGCTTTAATAAGTCATAGTAGATCATAATTAACAGATCATTTAAAAACCATGAAGAACATAAATATTTAACTCAGGAAAGGAATAATCACCAAAGATAAATGAAAGAGCATGGGAAAAGAATGTTAGCTGAACTGTGGACAAGGAGAAAATTTATGGCTGCTGAGAAGAAATATATGACAGGAAACAGGTGGAACAAGAAAAAATTGTCTCTGTAACGTACTGGGATAAAACCTGACTACATGCTAAATAACACAGTGTCAAGTAAAGGACCAGGTACTATAACAGCCAGCTGGAAGGGGGGGGTGAAACTGGCTTGCCTATTCCAAGGGGTGGGAGTGGGCTAAATCCTAAGGAAAACTACAACCAATGCACATTCTAGGGAACCTGCAACATTCACAGAAAGGCCATCAACAAACCAGCCGTAAATCAACACAACGACCCAGCACTGCTGCAGTCCAAAAACTCAGCAGCCAAGTGAAGTGCAGCAAAAACTTTAAATAAAATAAAACAACCACTAGGTGGAAATAAGGCAACTGATTTTCCTCAGTATCAAATCCTACCAAAGGATTGCTTCTTTGGGAAAGCCCATAAAGTGCACTTCATAATGTACTGGGATTCAACAGACTTGCCTGGCCAAAGAATGCTTGCATTCTAGCCAAGCATACTGGGTGTGTAGAAGTGATCATCCACCTTGGGACTTCAGTAGCAGGTGTCAATCAGTGCTTGTAGGGGAACAGAATGAGGGTTGTATACTTAGCACAAAAACATTTCAGAATTTACTAAGGATGACACTGTGTCATGACTGTGGCAGCTTTCCTTGGAGGTCCATGAAATGCATGGCCTCCATTCCTGTTTTTTTCTTCCCTTGGCAGTCCTGTTCCAGAGGCATGCTGGACTTGTGGGTAATAAAATGTGAGGACCATGGGGAAGCTGATGAAGAAAACACCACTGCAGCCCAAAATCAAGCTTAAGAAAAAGAAAAATAGATGAAACATTAAATCAAAGACAAAAGTAGGCAGTGAAGAAAAAAGTCTATATTTTTGAAAAAGTAATCTTACAGAGAAAGAAAGACTACTTGATAAGCAAAAAAAAAAAAAAAAAAAAGAAATAATAGGGTGGTACAGAAGAGCAGAAGAATGGGAGGGCGCTTTGACAGGAGTTTGGGAGTACTGCAAGACCAATCGGAGACAGCAGCGCATGTAAAAAGACAGTCTCCCAGGGAAAGGCCAAACGCAGATAAGCCAGTCTAAGAGGAGACTGGGAAAGTTCAGAAGTACAGTGACAATGATGCAGAGGAATCGTTGGTGGTGAGAAGCTATATAGGACGAGGTTATAGTGCAAACAGACCGTACAATGGTGTGAAGCAATTTATGGGAAAGGAGCAGTAACAAGGAAATCACTGGGGATAAAGAAACCTCACCCATTGGTAATTCATAGGAAGAAAGGAAATATGACGGCCGGGTCTATATTAGAGCACTGAACGTTCAAAATGTCGAGTGTTCTAATATCGACCCGTTTTCAGCGAATGCTGAAAATATCTAAGAAACAGAAACTTAGGGAAAGAATATGGTTGTCCGTTTCTGTTACTTTGGTATTTTCAGCGCTGTGGTGGAAAGTTACGGGTCAGGTTCAGATAAGTGTGCAATTGTGTGGACGTGAGGGTTAGGGTGGGTTAGGTGAGTTAGGGTTAGGGTGTGGGTCAGGTAAGTGTGCGATTGTGTGGATGTGAGGGTTAGTGCAGGGTAGGTGAGTTAGGGTTAGGGTGTGAGTGAGGTGACTGTGCGACAGTGACGGACCTTAGGGTTAGGGTTTGGGTTAAGGTAAGTGGATAGTTAGTGGTGTATGTATAGTTTAGTGTAGGGTTAGGTGTAAGAGTTTAGGTGTATGTGTGTAGATTGCTGTTTGTTTGGTGTGCTTGTGTTGTGTGTATGTGTTTTGGAACAGCAAATTTTTTCCCTAGGAAAAAATTTGCTGTTCTGAATATTCAATGTTTTCAATTTTTGATTCATAGGGTTCGATATTAGAACACTCGACATTTTGAATGTTCAATGTTCTAATATAGACTCATGACAGTCTGTACACAGCTGAACAGGGTGATGGGGAGGACAGGCAGTATGAGGCAAGCAACTGGCACTGCGCACTTACAATTTTAATGTTCATTTTATTTTTACTAACTAACAAAATACATGCATACACACATGCACACACATAAATATATACACACATACACACACACACACACACACACACACACACACATATCTATATATATATATATATATATATATATATATATATATATATATATATATATATACACACACACACACTCATACTGGGCAACTTCAACTACTCCTCTATTAACTGAAAAAACTATTCATGTACCAATACTTGCCCACTGTTTCCTGGAATTCATTAATTCCAATGTCCTGGACCAGCTTGTTACCCCCACTAAAGGTAGCAACATCCTTGACCTGGTCATTACTAACATGGGCGACCGTTGCTCTACACCAGTAGTCAACTCCTCCCTGGTTAGATCCAACCACAAACTAATCACCAGGGAAATCCACATCCCTCCCACCACCCCCAAAAAGGTAACCATCATGAAAAACTTCTCCAAAGCTAACTTTGGGCTCCTAAGAACAGAGGTAGCTACCTTCACGGCACCCATGCAAATGGAAAATAGTTGCATGACCACCAAATCACACCGCAATGCACTGTATGAACACGTACACAAATGCATGGATCTTGCCATACCCAATAGAACCAAGACGCTCTCCTCCAAAAAAAGGAAGCCAATCTCATGGTCCCCTGCCATAAACAAACTCTACAACAGAAGGAGGAAACTGATGCGGAATAAACTGAAGTCCCAAGACTGGAAAAACTCCCTTATCAGCCTCAACAAAATGTTGAGATCCCTCATCAAATCCTCTGATGCTAGCTATGAAAACAGAATTGCCGCAGATAGTAAAGACAACCATAAGGCCTTCTATAGTTATGTAAAGAACATCCACGGCAATACCCAGATTTGCTCTGAGCTACTACACAATGGTACCTCCTATACCGAGCCAAAAAATATTGCCAATATACTGGCCGACAGATTCAGTGGTAACTTTACCCCTCTCTCCCCCCCAAAGGACCAATCACAATACCAGTAGATTGCCACGCACCTAGTATTACTGCTGCACAGGTTAAAACAGCACTTTCCAAGGTCAAGAATACAGCTTCTATGGGACCTGACAATATCCCTGGCTGTGTTCTACATGAACTACAGGGTGAACTGGCACCTCACCTGTGTGCCCTGTTCAATCACAGCCTCACCTCGGGCTTTGTCCCTACTGAATGGTGCACTGCTATAGTCATCCATCTCCACAAAGGAGGAGCGACTACAGATCCTGGGAACTATCACTCCATTAGCCTGACAAGTCTGATATGCAAAGCTATGGAATGCATCATCATGGACCTAATAAACAAGGATATAGGGAATCTCCAAACTCTGGATCCCACACAGTTTAGTTTTGTGAAGGGTAGATCATGCCTGCTCAACTTGGTAGACAGTCACCAGAGCTGTAGATGAAGGCAAGGTGGTTCATATGGCCTACCTTGATCTGGCCAAGGCCTTTGATGCCATTCCCCACTCAGGAATCATAGAAAAACTCACTAAGCTAGGCCTCAACCCCTATATCACTAGGTGAGTTGCAAACTGGCTCACAGATAGAACCCACAGTGTGAAAGTAGCTGACTTCAAGTCAGACTGCTGACCAGTCACGAGTGGAGTCCCATAGGGATTGGTCCTAGGTCCTCTTCTGTTTGGTGTCTACTTTTTAGAAATCCAGTCCAACACGAAGGGACTCTAGCTGACAAACTTTGCAGACGATTGCAAGTTGGGAGCTATTATTAACTCCCCAAGTGATGTTGACATCCTACAGAAAGGCCTCACGGAGACCAATGACTGGTGTGAGAACCATGACCTTAAGCTCAATGCCAAAAAAATGTGTCATCATCCCCTTTGGGAAGCACAAACCAGACCAAAAGTTCACTTTGCAATTTAATTGAAAACACGTGCAGCAAAGTCTTAAAATTCCACCAAACAGTTGTTGTAGTGGTACATAAAATCAGTAAAGTAAAACCATCCGTTGCATAAATATCCAATGCCGAAATTAAGGTAAGCACTTTCATCTGATCTAGTCACAGACTTTTTCAAAACCATAGAAAAGCATTGCATCATGGTATAAATAATAGCTTAATCAAAATCAGTTAACATTTAAAATCAATTAACATTTTAAAGAAACTGGTTAAACTGGGAATTGAGAATTACACAAGCTGGTATATTTATAAAGGAAGTGTGTGTTTTATGTATGTACTTTGCTTTCTAGATAAATTATTTTTCAAACCTTACAAAATACCTTTATAACTCAAGTGCCCTTTGTTTCAGTACAGGCACCAAAGATAAGTGGTCACTGATACCTGGTGGTTGGGTGGCATTTAGTGACAACTGCCACATCAGTTCCCTTCTCGCTAATTCATTACACCAGTCTCCTCCCCTCTCATTGTATCTGACCACTTCTAAAATACCAAACTTGTATCCTGTAAAGTTGTAATGATGGTCCTTTACCAAGTGACTGAATCAGGTCCTCGTTACCCTCCAAACTAACCCATAATAATAATAACTATTAATTACTTAGATGTTAACATTACTAGGGACGCAAATACAAGCACATTCATATCTGAGGTTTATCGCAAACCGACATACTCAAATAGTTTTTTAAGTTACAAAAGTTTTATTTTTATTTATTTTACATTTGTTGACCGGGCTAGTCTAGCTGGAGAAATTTCCATTTTCAGTAGCGGCCCGGGGAGAAAAGCTCCACAGAGTGAGATACATACAGAAAAAACTAACAAAACAAAAAATGATAATAATAACAGTAATAATAATAATATTAGAGTTAGTAATAGGGTTTGCAATAAAAAACAAAAACTAGTAAACCCTTCAATGTAAAGTACTACTACAGGAGTTAATTCCTATGACACACAATACTATCTACATGACATTGTACAAATTGAGAAAGAGAAGGCAGAAAAAAGAAGAGCTTAATAGATTGTAAATAAAGGAAAGTATGTAAAAAAAAAGTAGAGTGAAAAGAGAGTAAGGGAGAAGTTAGGGATTAATGTAGAAAATAGCAAACAATACAGATAACAGGTAGAGAAGTAGTGGGAGAGAAGAGAAGACAAATAGTGAGAAGTGTATCAAGGAGTAAGAGAGATAGTTTTATATAGTTAGTTATAGTGAAAGGCTAATCAGGTTTACTACAAGAACAAAGCCAGTGATTTTGGAAATGCAGTTTAATACTTTGTTTGAAGAGAGGCAATGAAGTAATCTTTGTTATGTTAGAAGGTAACAAATTCCATTTTGTCCCTACAGCATTGGTAAATAGAGAGTCACCAGCATAATTATTTGATTTTATAGAACTTATTAGAAGTTTACTGGAGGAGCGATGTGAGTTGAGATTTTTATAGGGATTATGAGTTGTGAGAGTATTGGGGTATTATTTGGTTGGTACCAGATTTTATGGGCAATGCAGAGTTGATGGATTATTAGATAGTTCTGAAACTCAGGCCAGCCTAAAAGTTTTAAGTTTAGGCAATGATGTGTTTTATATGGGTTACCGGTAGCAAAGCGGGCAATGTTATTATAGCAGGTTGCCAGTTTGTGAAGGCTTGTTTTTTTGAGATTGGTAAAGATAGGTGAAGCATAAAGAAGAGTGGAGATAAGATGGGAGTGAGCGATCCTTGTTCTAGTCGAGGTGTAAGAAAAGGTCTAATTCGATATAGGGATCCTATCTTTCTGTTAACTAGTTTTATGGAGTTGTTAATGTGTAGGTCAAATGAGAGATTATTGTCAATTGTAATACCTAACAATTTAGTTGATGTGCCAGGGAGATGACAGTGGCACTGTTGGAAGAGATAGAGAAATGTAAGGAGAGGTCCTGCATGTGGGGGTAAAAAGACGAAGTTTGGTTTTTTTCGCATTTAGTAAGAGGAAACGACTAGAGAACCATGTTTCTACGGTATTGAACACAGTTTGGGTGAGTGAGATAAGTTCTGGGGTAGAAGATGCTGAGCAGATAAGCGTAGAGACGTCAAAGTCATCACCCCTTTTACGTTAAGAAGAATCTTGTGAAAGGTCAAATGATTAGGTGGGCTTGTATGTGTTCAATGCTGGATTGTTTGAAGAGGGAACTAGGTCGGTTAATTCAAATGTTTACTGACAGAGGTTACCCGGAAGAATGGGTTCATGAACTGGGTATGGACATTCTGAGCGGGTGAGGTACTAGATATAGCCCTTTGTTGGGGGTGCCCCAGCCCTGAAAGAAGCAACCTTTCTCAGGGGTTAGTTGCACTCAGTCACATTCCATGGTTATCTATTACGGTTCCTTCGGTCACAAGATTAGGGGCATTCTCAATAAAAACTGGGTTATTTTGGAGGACCTGATTCAGTCCCTTGGTAAAGGACCATCATTTTCATATAAGTTAGGACACAGTATGAAACATTTCCTGGAACATCCCCTTTTAAATACGAAGGAAAGAAGGGGAACAAAGTAATGTGGTAGATGTAATCAGTGTCCACTTATTTTGGAAAATACAGAAATACTGATAGGTGACCCGCCGCAGAGAATTTACTTGGCAGGGGGAACTGTCAAACCAAAGGTTTAGTTTATGTCAGTGTTTGTCAGGGGTGTAATATGTTTTACGTAAGCAAAACTGAAAGACCCCTGAGAAAAAGGATTTATGAACAGTCATATGCCATGGAAACCAATAACCACAACAACGCTTTGCACAGACATGCACTGAAATGTGACAACTTTACAGGATACAAGTTTGGTATTTTAGAAGGGCACTTAAGTTATAAAGGTATTTTGTAAGGTTTGAAAAACAATTTATCTAGAAAGCAAAGTACATACATAAAACGCACACTTCCTTTATAAATATACCAGCATGTGTAATTCTCACTTCCCAGTTTTAACCAGTTTCTTTAAAATGTTAATTGATTTTAAATGTTAACTGATTTTGATTAAGCTATTATTTATACCATGATGCAATGCTTTTCTATGGTTTTGAAAGTCTGACTAGATCAGATGAAAGCGTTTACCTTAATTTCTGCATTGGATATTTATGCAACGGATGGTTTTACTTTACTGATTTTATGTACCACTACAACAACTGTTTGGTGGAATTTTAAGACTTTGCTGCAGGTGTTTTCAATTATATTGGGGAGGAACTTCTGGTCTGGTTTGTGCTTCTGGGTGCTTGAGTCAGTTACAGGAGTGTTTTTGTGTTACACATTCATTATTGTTAGTGGTCAGTAAGACTGAGAGAAATGTGTATACTGACCCAAATACCCTTTTGATGCTACGAGTACCATTTCAATATAGTTTTCTTTCAGTAAATGGAAAACAAGTCAAACTCAATGTTTGTGCAGTGCTAGTATGCAAAGATATTTGAATGTGCTGAAAAAGACATCTAGTATAGATCATCTAGAGATGGCAACAAGTGCTTGTGCATACATACTTGAAACCACTGAGGGAATGGGGATGGATCGCTGGGGGAAATGTTTCCTTCTGGTGTTTGTGCAAACATACTTGAAACTACTGAGGGGAATGGGGATGGATCGCTAGGGGAAATGTTTCCTTTGGTGCTTGTGCATACTTGAAACTAATGAAGGAATGGATCACTGGAATGATTCCTTCTGGTGCTTGTATATACTTGGAGACATACTGCTGATGGGACTAGTGGGGTGTGGGGTTACATAAGAGAAGTGTATTTTAGTTTTATACAAGTTCAGATGTTAACATACATAAAACAGTCTTGTTCTGGTTACTGGTTTATATTTTGTGTTATTTAATATTAATGAAGAAGGCTGAAGTACAGCCACAGTTCATAGGTTCATAGGCTGGTACCAGGCTATCGGCCATACAAGCTTAGCCATAACAATTCCCTGATATTTCTTCCCACAATATTTACTTCCCTGGACCCCTGTCTAGCAGGGTGACTGACGTGATCCCGGGTGAATTTCCCATCTCCCATCCAATTGTCAAGGTTCCTTTGAAGAGGGCTGAAACTTTGATGCTTTGCTGGTTGCTTCAGACCATAAACATTGACTTTTAGTTGAAGAATAATGTAAACAAACATTCAGGTTTAGCACAGAGAATTACAATACAGAAAATAGTGAATATTATTTGAGTTTCATTCCTTCATTATTCATTTACAAAACTGATTCCTAGCAAGTTGTTTAGCCAGAAAGTTCTCCCAGTTTGCTACTGAAGAATAAGCATCTTTGATTAGCTGGTGCACTAAACTAATAAATAAAAAGCATGCATTTTGGTTGAGCCATTTAATGACAATGCATATTTTAATATAAGTAATCAGCTTTTGTATGGGTTTATTTTATTGGAAATTATTTATAAAAAGCATATCTAGACAACTTTTGGCAACATTCACACATTCGTTGTTCAAAAAAGAGATTGTGCAGGAGTGTAAAATCCACTAGTAACACAAAAACACTCCTGTAACTGACTCAAGCACCCAGAACAGGGTTGCCAGATTTCCGACTGGCCGGGTAGGGACAAAGTGAGGACCAAAAAAAAAAGGTCTTTAAACACAGAGCTACTTCTGTTTAATATGGAACATCAGGAAGTTCTGCATTAAACACAAGCAGCTCCGTGTTTAGCGATTTTTGATTGGCCCGTATGCCGGTATACAAGCCAATCAAAAAACTCGAAAAAACGGAGCTGTGTTTAATGCGGAACTGCCTGATGTTCCACATTAAACACAAGCAGCTCCGTGTTTAGTGATTTTTAATTGGCCCGTATGCCAGTATACGGGCCAATCAAAAAAATAAATAAATAAAAGCAGAGGGCTGTTTCGCCGGGATTTAAACCGGCAGTGCGGAACTAGGGATCAGGCTGCTGATCCCGGGACAATCCCGCTCAAATAGGGATGTCTGGCAACCTTGACCCAGAAGCACAAACCAGACCAAAAGTTCACTTTGCAATTTAATTGAAAACACGTGCAGCAAAGTCTTAAAATTCCACCAAACAGTTGTTGTAGTGGTACATAAAATCAGTAAAGTAAAACCATCCGTTGCATAAATATCCAATGCCGAAATTAAGGTAAGCACTTTCATCTGATCTAGTCACAGACTTTTTCAAAACCATAGAAAAGCATTGCATCATGGTATAAATAATAGCTTAATCAAAATCAGTTAACATTTAAAATCAATTAACATTTTAAAGAAACTGGTTAAACTGGGAATTGAGAATTACACAAGCTGGTATATTTATAAAGGAAGTGTGTGTTTTATGTATGTACTTTGCTTTCTAGATAAATTATTTTTCAAACCTTACAAAATACCTTTATAACTCAAGTGCCCTTTGTTTCAGTACAGGCACCAAAGATAAGTGGTCACTGATACCTGGTGGTTGGGTGGCATTTAGTGACAACTGCCACATCAGTTCCCTTCTCGCTAATTCATTACACCAGTCTCCTCCCCTCTCATTGTATCTGACCACTTCTAAAATACCAAACTTGTATCCTGTAAAGTTTTAATGATGGTCCTTTACCAAGTGACTGAATCAGGTCCTCGTTACCCTCCAAACTAACCCATAATAATAATAACTATTAATTACTTAGATGTTAACATTACTAGGGACGCAAATACAAGCACATTCATATCTGAGGTTTATCGCAAACCGACATACTCAAATAGTTTTTTAAGTTACAAAAGTTTTATTTTTATTTATTTTACATTTGTTGACCGGGCTAGTCTAGCTGGAGAAATTTCCATTTTCAGTAGCGGCCCGGGGAGAAAAGCTCCACAGAGTGAGATACATACAGAAAAAACTAACAAAACAAAAAATGATAATAATAACAGTAATAATAATAATAATATTACAGTTAGTAATAGGGCTTGCAATAAAAAACAAAAACTAGTAAACCCTTCAATGTAAAGTACTACTACAGGAGTTAATTCCTATGACACACAATACTATCTACATGACATTGTACAAATTGAGAAAGAGAAGGCAGAAAAAAGAAGAGCTTAATAGATTGTAAATAAAGGAAAGTATGTAAAAAAAAAAGTAGAGTGAAAAGAGAGTAAGGGAGAAGTTAGGGATTAATGTAGAAAATAGCAAACAATACAGATAACAGGTAGAGAAGTAGTGGGAGAGAAGAGAAGACAAATAGTGAGAAGTGTATCAAGGAGTAAGAGAGATAGTTTTATATAGTTAGTTATAGTGAAAGGCTAATCAGGTTTACTACAAGAACAAAGCCAGTGATTTTGGAAATGCAGTTTAATACTTTGTTTGAAGAGAGGCAATGAAGTAATCTTTGTTATGTTAGAAGGTAACAAATTCCATTTTGTCCCTACAGCATTGGTAAATAGAGAGTCACCAGCATAATTATTTGATTTTATAGAACTTATTAGAAGTTTACTGGAGGAGCGGAGAGAGTTGAGATTTTTATAGGGGATTATGAGTTGTGAGAGTATTGGGGTATTATTTGGTTGGTACCAGATTTTATGGGCAATGCAGAGTTGATGGATTATTAGATAGTTCTGAAACTCAGGCCAGCCTAAAAGTTTTAAGTTTAGGCAATGATGTGTTTTATATGGGTTACCGGTAGCAAAGCGGGCAATGTTATTATAGCAGGTTGCCAGTTTGTGAAGGCTTGTTTTTTTGAGATTGGTAAAGATAGGTGAAGCATAAAGAAGAGTGGAGATAAGATGGGAGTGAGCGATCCTTGTTCTAGTTGAGGGTGTAAGAAAAGGTCTAATTCGATATAGGGATCCTATCTTTCTGTTAACTAGTTTTATGGAGTTGTTAATGTGTAGGTCAAATGAGAGATTATTGTCAATTGTAATACCTAACAATTTAGTTGATGTGTCAGGGGAGATGACAGTGGCACTGTTGGAAGAGATAGAGAAATGTAAGGGAGAGGTCCTGCATGTGGGGGTAAAAAGAAGAAGTTTGGTTTTTTTCGCATTTAGTAAGAGGAAACGACTAGAGAACCATGTTTCTACGGTATTGAACACAGTTTGGGTGAGTGAGATAAGTTCTGGGGTAGAAGATGCTGAGCAGATAAGCGTAGAGTCGTCAAAGTCATCACCCCTTTTACGTTAAGAAGAATCTTGTGAAAGGTCAAATGATTAGGTGGGCTTGTATGTGTTCAATGCTGGATTGTTTGAAGAGGGAACTAGGTCAGTTAATTCAAATGTTTACTGACAGAGGTTACCCGGAAGAATGGGTTCATGAACTGGGTATGGACATTCTGAGCGGGTGAGGTACTAGATATAGCCCTTTGTTGGGGGTGCCCCAGCCCTGAAAGAAGCAACCTTTCTCAGGGGTTAGTTGCACTCAGTCACATTCCATGGTTATCTATTATGGTTCCTTCGGTCACAAGATTAGGGGCATTCTCAATAAAAACTGGGTTATTTTGGAGGACCTGATTCAGTCCCTTGGTAAAGGACCATCATTTTCATATAAGTTAGGACACAGTATGAAACATTTCCTGGAACATCCCCTTTTAAATACGAAGGAAAGAAGGGGAACAAAGTAATGTGGTAGATGTAATCAGTGTCCACTTATTTTGGAAAATACAGAAATACTGATAGGTGACCCGCCGCAGAGAATTTACTTGGCAGGGGGAACTGTCAAACCAAAGGTTTAGTTTATGTCAGTGTTTGTCAGGGGTGTAATATGTTTTACGTAAGCAAAACTGAAAGACCCCTGAGAAAAAGGATTTACGAACAGTCATATGCCATGGAAACCAATAACCACAACAACGCTTTGCACAGACATGCACTGAAATGTGACAACTTTACAGGATACAAGTTTGGTATTTTAGAAGGGCACTTAAGTTATAAAGGTATTTTGTAAGGTTTGAAAAACAATTTATCTAGAAAGCAAAGTACATACATAAAACGCACACTTCCTTTATAAATATACCAGCATGTGTAATTCTCACTTCCCAGTTTTAACCCGTTTCTTTAAAATGTTAATTGATTTTAAATGTTAACTGATTTTGATTAAGCTATTATTTATGCCATGATGCAATGCTTTTCTATGGTTTTGAAAAAGTCTGTGACTAGATCAGATGAAAGCGTTTACCTTAATTTCTGCATTGGATATTTATGCAACGGATGGTTTTACTTTACTGATTTTATGTACCACTACAACAACTGTTTGGTGGAATTTTAAGACTTTGCTGCAGGTGTTTTCAATTATATTGGGGAGTGAACTTCTGGTCTGGTTTGTGCTTCTGGGTGCTTGAGTCAGTTACAGGAGTGTTTTTGTGTTACACATTCATTATTGTTAGTGGTCAGTAAGACTGAGAGAAATGTGTATACTGACCCAAATACCCTTTTGGATGCTACGAGTACCATTTCAATATAGTTTTCTTTCAGTAAATGGAAAACAAGTCAAACTCAATGTTTGTGCAGTGCTAGTATGCAAAGATATTTGAAAGTGCTGAAAAAGACATCTAGTATAGATCATCTAGAGATGGCAACAAGTGCTTGTGCATACATACTTGAAACTACTGAGGGGAATGGGGATGGATCGCTGGGGGAAATGTTTCCTTCTGGTGTTTGTGCAAACATACTTGAAACTACTGAGGGGAATGGGGATGGATCGCTAGGGGAAATGTTTCCCTTTGGTGCTTGTGCATACTTGAAACTAATGAAGGGAATGGATCACTGGGGGGAATGATTCCTTCTGGTGCTTGTATATACTTGGAGACATACTGCTGATGGGACTAGTGGGGGTGTGGGGTTACATAAGAGAAGTGTATTTTAGTTTTATACAAGTTCAGATGTTAACATACATAAAACAGTCTTGTTCTGGTTACTGGTTTATATTTTGTGTTATTTAATATTAATGAAGAAGGCTGAAGTACAGCCACAGTTCATAGGTTCATAGGCTGGTACTAGGCTATCGGCCTATACAAGCTTAGCCATAACAATTCCCTGGATATTTCTTCCCACAATATTTACTTCCCTGGACCCCTGTCTAGCAGGGTGACTGACGTGATCCCGGGGTGAATTTCCCATCTCCCATCCAATTGTCAAGGTTCCTTTTGAAGAGGGCCAAGGAGGTGCTCTGCTTGACATGTATGGGCAGTCTATTCCAGAGTCTGGGGAGTCTCTGGGTCAGGAACCTATCCCTCCAGCATGTTTTGTTCATTGTGATGACAAGGTTTAGATCCTGGAGCATGTGGCTCTGAGGGATTTGGATTTCTTTAAGTGGAGTATGTCCAACAGCTCTGGGTTTGACATGGCCTTGTATGTTAAGCAGAGATCGCCTCTGAGTAGACGATATGCCACAGAGTATAGCTGGAGTTTTTTTAGATGGTCAGCATAGGGCATCTGTTTTAGGCCTGTGATTCTTTTAGTGAGGTATTTCTGCAGCCTTTCCAATTGTTGCAGATGTCTTGTGAGGTACATACCAAACGGGGCGTTGTACTCTATAATGGGTCTAATGAGGGATGAGTACAGTGGGACAATGACCTCCTTTTTTTTGATGAAAAGCCCTTAGTGATGAGGTGTGCCACATAGAAGGATTTCCTGACTGTTGTGGCGATGTGGTTATCGAAGGTAAGACCACTGTCCACCTGTGTCCCTAAGTCTCTCATCACAGTTTCAGTGTTTAGTGTACTGCCACCTATGTGGTAATTCATAGGTACCTGTTTTTTCCCAAAGGGGATAACTATACATTTCTTGGCAGTAAGCTTGAGCCCATGGCTCTGGCACCAAGCATCTGTTTCTGTAAGGCCCTTTTGTAGAATATCCACATCATTTGGGGATTCAGTAATGGCTCCCAGTTTGCAGTCATCTGCAAATTTTGTTAGCCAGAGTCCCTTAGTGTTGGCCTGTACTTCAGAGAAGTAGATGCCAAACAAGAGCGGTCCTAGGACTGAACCCTGAGGTACTCTACTTGTCACTTGTCTGGAGCTTTGAAGTCGGCTACTTTTACAGTCTGGGTTCTGTCAGTAAGCCAGTTGGCAACCCATCGAGTAGTGTAGGGATATATGCCCAGCTTAGTAAGTTTATCTATGATTCCAGAGTGGGGGATGGTGTAAAAGGCCTTGGCGAGGTCCAGATAGGCTGTGTGGACCGCTTAGCCTTGTCCACAGCTCTGGAGACTGATTCGAAGAAGTCAATCAGGTTCAGGAGACAAGTTCGGCCCTTCATAGGTTCATAGGTTCATAGGTAGGTACTAGGCTATTGGCCCAAGGGCCTACGTAAGCCTAGCCAGCAAGGTTCCAAGGCTTATGCCACCCAAGAAAGTTATTTTCCTGTGCCACGGTTGAGCAGGGACACAGAAGTGATCACCGGGGTGTATTTCCTATTTCCCGTCCAATCATCAAGATTTTTCTTGAAGAGTGCTAATGAAGAACTTTGCTTGACATAGATGGATAGCTTGTTCCAGAGTATAGGAAGTCTCTGGGACAGGAATCTATCCCTCCATCATGTCCTGTTTATTGTGGTGACAAGGTTTAGGTCCCTAGAGTGTGTAGCTCGGAGGGATTGGGATTTCTTTAGGTGTAACATGTCCAACAGCTCTGGGTTTGACATAGCTTTATATGTTAGGCAGAGATCACCTTGAAGTAGGCGATATGCTACGGAGTAAAGCTGGAGTTTTTTTGAGGTGGTCAATGTAGGGCATTTGTTTGAGGCCAGTAATCTTCTTTGTGAGGTACTTCTGTGGCCTTTCCAGCTGCTGCAGATGTCTTGTGAGGTACATTCCAAAAGGGGCGTTGTACTCTATAATGGGTCTAATGAGTGACGAGTAGGGGGGAACAATGACCTCTTTTTTCCTGGATGAGAACCCTTTTATAATGAGGTGTACCACGTAGAATGACTTCCTGACTACTGTGGCGATGTGACTATCAAAGGAGAGACTACTGTCCACCTGGGTCCCAAGGTCTCTTATCACGCATTCGGTGTTAAGTAGATTGCTGCCTATGTTGTAGTTCATGGATACAGAGTTTTTACTAAAGGGGATGACACTGCACTTTTTAACATTGAGTTTGAGGCCATGGCTCTGACACCAGGCATCTGTCTCAGTGAGGCCCTTCTGTAGGATGTCCACATCATTTGGGGATTTGACTATGGCTCCTAGTTTGCAGTCATCTGCAAACTTCATTAGCCAGAGGCCTTCTGTGTTAGCCTGTACTTCAGAGAAGTAGATACCAAACAGGAGAGGTCCCAGGACAGAACCCTGTGATACTCCACTTGTCACTGCTTTGAGGTCAGATTTGGAGTCTGCAACTTTTACAGTGTGGGTTCTGTCAGTGAGCCAGTTGGCAACCCATCTTATGATGTAGGGATTTATACCTAGTTTAGTGAGTTTAGCTATAATTCCAGAATGGGGGATGGTGTTGAAATCCTTGGTGAGGTCAAGATAAGCTGTGTGAACCACCTTACCCTCATCCACGGCTTTGGTGACTGCCTCAAAGAAGTCGAGTAGGTTCAGGAGGCATGATCTGCCTTTCACAAACCCGAACTGGGTGGGATCCAGAGTTTGGAGGTTACCAATGTCTTTGTTTATGAGTTCCATGATAATGCGTTCCATGCCCTTGCAGATCAGGCTCGTCAGACTGATGGGACAGTAGTTCCAGGGATCCAAGGTGGATCCTCCTTGTGGAGTGGGATAACTGTAGCTGTGCGCCACTCAGTCGGCACAAATCCTGTAGTGAGGCTATGATTAAACATAACACTTAGGTGAGGTCTGAGTTCATTTTGCAGTTCATGTAGTACACAGCCCAGGATGTCATCTGGTCCCATGGATGCTGTATTCTTAGCTTTGGGAGTGTGGTTTCTACCTGTGTGCCTGTGATTACCGGAATTTGACAACCTTTTGGTATTGGGATGGGCCTTTTAAGGGGTGAGAGGGGGGTGAAGTTGGCACTAAATTGATCTGCCAGGATATTGGCAATATCCTTGGGATCAGTATATTTAATATCATTCTGTTGTAGCTCAGAGCAGGTCAGAGCATTGTCATTTAGATTCTTGACATAACTATAGAATGCTTTGCGATTGACTTTGGAATCTTTGGCAATTTTATTTTTGTAACTAGCTTTGGAGGATTTTGTGAGGGATCTCAGCTTCCTACTGAGGCTGGTTAGGGAGTTTTGTGCATCCTGGGATTTTCCTCTTTTCTGCAACAGTTTCTTCTTTCTGTTGTATAGTTTGTTTATGGCAGGGGACCATCAGATTGGCTTCCTTTTTTAGGAGGAGAGCGTCTTGGTTCTATTTCGGATGGCACGATTCATGCACAAGTGGATGTGCTCATACAGTGCCTTAGTGTAGGATTCACCAGTCAAACTTTCAACTCCCGTCTGCATGGGTGTCATGAAGTTTGTCACTGTTCTGACTTGAGTAGCATGAAGTTGGCTTTGGAGAAGTTTTTTACGGAGGTTTCCTTACTGGGGGGGGGTGGGGGTGGGATGTGGATGTCAAGGGAGATTTGCTTATGGCCAGACCTGACCAATGAGGGGGTGACCATTGGTGTGGAGCATCTATCTCCCATGTTGGTAATGACCATGTCTAGGATATTGGAGCCCCTGGTGGGACAATGGATTAGTTAATCCAGGGCGCTGGAATTTATGAATTCCAAGAACCATTGGGAAAAGGTGTTGGTACCCGAGTAGTTTTCCCAGTTAATGGCAGGGTAGTTGAAATCGCCCAGTATTAAGGGTGTTTGGTTGTATCTTAATATTTTCCAGTATGTTTAGAAAGGTGTAGTGAGAATCATGGGGCATGGTGGGGGATCTGCAGCAAGCTACAATTTGGATTGCAGTGTTATCCAGTGTTAGTTGCACCTGAAGAATTTCAGATGCATTGTGTTGGGAAACTAGCCTGGAGGTGTGAATATCCTTGGTGAATATGGACACTCCTCCACCTTTAGTGTTTCGGTCTTGGTTTGGTGGCCGAAAAGTGTGGTAAGAGTTGTAGCCTGGAATTGCAGGGGTGCTCTCTGGAGCCTTGAACCAGGTCTCAGTTACTGCACAGATATCAATGTTCTCCATTTTTAGGAGTGCCTCGAGAGAGTGCATGTTGAGGTTTAGACATTTAGCATTACCTTTAGATTTTGCATGCTTGTATCTGTTACGGTGGTGGTTTTGTCCTTTGAACCTTGCTTAAAAAAGGCACTATAGGGGTGGCAAGAGCTTTAGCCAATAACCTGAATCCCAGGGGTAACAGGTGCAGACCATCTCTGGCAAAGCATCGTGGTTTGTCGATCATGTCGTCCCAGGCAGACAGATACTGGATCCCCTTTGAATGACACCAGAAGCTTAGCCAATTGTTGAAGTCAATCATTTTGTCCTTATACTGTGGTATCATTCTGGGCGAAGGCAGGATACTACTCAGGGCTAGGGTCATACCTGCCTGGGCCACATGATCCAAGAGCTCTTCCATGTCTCCTTTCATGTAGTCCAGGGAGGTACATCTCAAGTCATTCACTCCAACATGAGCAGTGCCAGAGTCGTATTTGTACTTGTTGCGGAGTGATTTGAGTGCATGCATTATGTGGCAGATCCTGGCACCTGACAGGCAGCTGACTGTAATTTTCTCCTTGTTCAGCCTGGTGAGTGGGACATCAGTGTGCCTGACTATAGAGTCACCTATAACTAAAGTGTTGGGTATGTTGTCTTGCCTTAGTTGGGTGTTGGGTGGCACAATGGTGTTGTGAGCTATGTGTCACTTTGGTTGTGACTGGTGTTTGTTTGCGTTTCAGCTTTGGAGGTCCTTGTTGCTTGGGCAGGTTAATGTTAAGGGCCTCTGCATATGTGGGTTTAGTGTTGCTATGTATGGGTGTTGACGGTGTGGGTTTTGAAAGGCAATGTGTTGCTTGAGGTGTAGTGCAGGTGTTGACCTTCTCCTCTTGACTGTCTAGCACAATCTTGGCTGGAGAGAACTTTGCTTCCAGTTTGGCTATGTAAGTGCATCTCGCAGGTTGTAGTGTTGGGTGGTAGGAGGAGAGGGTTGTCTGTGTACATGAGGCAGTTGCTGCATTGCCCCAGTATTCCCAGATTCACCAGGTGGACAGGAGAAATCACCGGAAACTGACCCTTGGACATGCCTGTTTAGGTGGGGTTTTTTTTGTAAAGTACAAGAGCCGTTTTCCCTTTCCTTTGTAAGGTACTTTGCAATTATAGGCTTAGTGCCTATGATAAATTTCTCCTCGTTAACAAGGGGAGTTGAGTGCTTGTATCAGTTTAAGGCTTCCTAGTGCATTCCAGCAGGTTCTAGAGCAAGTGCTAGTTACAGGGATTCAGATTTTAGTGCTACTACTGAGAAACTAGCTAGTTCTAGGAGAAAATTTGAAGAGCAGACTTTCTGGCACCTGGAATAATTTAACCATAGCCCCGCGGTGCTGCACAGTGTGAAAAATGTGCAAACATACACGTTTTTAAGCCAGAAAGCTGAAAGGGATAGAAATCAACCCAAAAAGGCTAATAAAATTACAATTTCAGAGCTGGAAACCACTCCTCTACTGTTAGATAGGCAGTACAATGCTCACCTCTCCCACTGATAAGCAGTAGGACTTCCCTGTACCACAGCAAGGTCTGGATAGCTCTGAACACAGAAAATAAAGTCCTGAAACCAGCAAAGCCTGGGATCTGGACTATACTAGCTAGGAAAGGCGGGAAACAAGCAAACAAGATAGTATTTTTTTTGTTGTTTTTTTTTTTTTTTTTGCTTAAAACAGGCTAAACAATTTTAGTTTTGCACAAGTTCAAATATTAATATAAATAAAACACTACAGTTCTTTTGCTTATTTTGTGTTTCATGATCACATTTTGTCTGTTCTTCAGTTTGGGTTTAAAAGTTGGTATCCCAGAATAACATCAGAGTGGATGGGATTACATAATTATTCATGCAAATGTTATGATAATCAGTATACAGATTTTGGCCAGTTGTACCTATTTTCCATGTGCCTTTGTCCAGATTTCTGACGTATGCAGGTTGAGGGGTATTGGTGCAAGCCACCCTGCACCTCCCACACCCCATGCAAATTATAAACAACTTCAACATCATACTGCATTGGAGGAAAGGGGCAAATTCCCCAATCTGCACTTTACTGTGATCTCAGTGCAAACACTTTGACTTTTCAGAAAGTCAGTTATATGGTCTCAACCATAAGAAGTTCAAGTTTCTAAAAAGTCACTCTTCATAGGTTCACAGGTTCATAGGAGGTTACTAGGCTAATGGCCCTGAGGCCTTTACAAGCCAAGCCATGTAAAAAATCCTTATTGACCAAGTTTAGATGGTCGTTGTTAGCAGAGTGATACTGTGATCAGTAATGACTGCCCATGTCTATAAAAAAGGTACCACCCTCAGTGTGAATTTATGGTCACCCATCCAGCTGTCATGGTTGCGCTTGAATAAGGTCATTGAGGAGCTCTGTTTCACATAAAGACTGGAAGCTTATTCCAGAGGAGTGGTAATTGCCTGGAGATATATCTGTCTCTCCAGCATGTTCTGCTGATGTCACAGGGTAGGCTGAGATCTCTGGAATGAGATATTATTGTCCCATTTCATTTGTGGATGTGCAGCAATTCCACTATGGTAGGATCCAAGACTGATCTGTAGGCCAGGCAAAGGTCTTCTCTCAGTAGCCTGTATGATACAGAGCACAGTGGCACAGCTTTTAGTCTTTCCATGTATGTCATGTTTTGTAGGCCCTGGATTGTCTTGGTAAGAAACATCTGTGGTCTCTCCAGGTGCTGCAGGTGTCTGCTGAGGTACATACGAAGGGAGCATTGTACTTGATTAGTAGTCTGATAAGGGTTGAGTACAGTGGAGCTATAACCTCCCTGGTCTTGGATGTGATGCCCTTATTTATGAGATGCACAATGCAGAATGCTTTTCTTACCACTAAGGACACATGGTGATTGAAGTTTAGATTGCTATCAACCTGTGTTCCCAAGTCTCATACCACTGAATTTGTGCTTAGAAGGGTGCTAGCTATATCATAATTAGCAGGGGCTACTTATTTGCCAAAGGGGATAATAAGGCATTTTTTTTTGCATTAAGTTTTAGTCCATGACTTTGGCACCAATCATTTATCTGCATCATCCCTTTCTATAATATGTTAACATTGTTGGAGGACTCTGTGATTGCACCCAGTTTACAGTCATCTACAAACCTGATAAGCCACAGGCCAGCTATCTTTGCCTGGACTTCTGAGAAATAGGTTCCAAACAGTAGAGGGCCCAGCAGAGATCCTTGGGGTACCCTGCTGGTAACTGGTCTACTGCTGGAGGTGGACTCCCCCATCTTTGACAGTGAGTGTTCTGCCAGTAAGCCAGTTTTCTAACACTCTAGTAATGCATGGTTGATCCCAAGCTGGGAGAGCTTCTTCATGATACCTGAATATGGGACTGTGTTAAAAGCCTTTGCTAAATCAAGAAAGGAGGTATGTACCATTTTTCCCTCATTCGGGGCTTTGGTGACATTCTCAAAGAAGTCAACGAGGTTTAATAAGCAAGATCTACCCTTAATGAAGCCAAACTGGGTCAGATCAAGAGTATGAAGGTCACCTATGGCCTTATGGATAAGGTCCATGATGATTCTTTCCATGGGCTTGCAGATAAGGCTGGTTAGGCTTATGGGTTGATAGTTCCCAGGGTCAGTTGACTGACCTCCTTTTTGCAAGGGAATTACTGTTGCTGTTCTACATTCTGCCAGGGCAAAGCCATTTTTCAGGCTTTGGTTAAAGAGAGTGCTGATGCATTCTGCTAGGTCTTGTTTTAGATTGTTGAGTATGCAACCTGGGATGTTATCTGGTCCTATAGAGGCTGTGTTTTTGGCCTTGTATGACCCATTCTTTGGAGATACTTGGTAGAGGACTGGTGTTGGGAATGATTTGAGGTATGTGAGGTGGAGACAGTGGGTAAAGTTATTAACAAATCAGTCGGCTAGCAGGTTGGCAATTTCTTCAGGTTCAGTGTGAGTGGTACTGTTTACTATAAGTTTGGCACACAACTGGGCATTCTTTCTTAGGTTACAGATATAGCTATAGAATGCCTTGTGATTGTTTTTAGCTAGAGATGCTAATTTAAACTTCTAGCTAGCCTTAGAGGACTTACCAAGATATCTAATTTGCTTGTTCAAGCTGTGGAGGGTATTCTTCCTCTGTTGAGTTAGTTCCCTCCTGTTCTTAGATATCAGTTTCTTTCTTTTGTTGTATAACTTGTTTATACTTACAGTCCACCAGGGTGGCTTGTTCTTTCGGGAAGACCAGGTTTTGTTCCTGTTAGGTACGGCTGAGTCAATGCATTTGTTTAAATACCTATATAGGACAATTGTGTATTCCTCAACACATGAGACACCATTGTCTATGTTGGCAGGGGCTTCAAAACTATTAACTTGTTGGCAATAGTTAGCTTTGGAGAAATGTTTCAGTTTTTTTACATCTCCTGATGTAAACCCTTGTAGATTACGTATATCTTACAATGTTAACACACAAAACACTGACAAAACAAATCTATAACTCAAAATATTAACAGAAACTGCTTAAGTTCCAAAACATATTGCCGCTTTTGTGGTGTAGAGGGATAAAGCCCTAAGTACAGCCCAGAACAGATATCTATTTTGTAAAAAACTGGATGTAGACAACATTCTTGTAAAGGTTTAATATACAATTATTTCAGGGAAATAAAATAATACTAGTCTGAATAACAGAACATGAAATTCAAATGGTATTGGCAGCCAGTCTCACACAATCAAGCAATAAAAGTCTTGCAAATTAACAAGAGTTCAGTAACCTCCCATCGAGACTTCCCTTAACAGATACAAAAACTAAACTGAAAAAAACAACTAAACAGACGGCTCTCTCTGCTAGTCAATGGGAAGCACTACATGATGCAACTGTTTCAAAAGAACACCTACAGTTTAACAACTTGTGAATATGCCTAGTGCCGTCTTTGGATGTAACTCAACATGCAGATAATGTGAAGGCAGTTAGTGGACATTCTGTAGGCAGAACATTTAGCAGGTATAAATACAGTTTCCTACTCTAGTTCAGCCAGGTGTCACCAGAAAACATAACAAATAAACAGAAAGTCTTTTGCCACTGATGCACGACAACAAAAAGAAGCATGTTACCCATCTAGCTCTAGTGCATGCCAATAATTCCTTTAGGATGTCTTAAGGCCAAGAATTCATGCCAAAGAGGTAAAAGCTCTTCTTCCTCCTCACCACTCCTGTAGGAACTGTGCTGTCCCATACTCTCACTCAGTCGTGGTACAACTCTCAAAACTGTACTGCACCCTTCTCTCCATCTAGATTTATTTAATCCTTCAGGGCACTCTCTGTGACACTCCTAGATTCTGACAATTCTGCCATATTGAATCTGACCATTCATTATATAGGCAGCTGCCTCACCTCCTAAACTTAATTACCTATCTATCAGGTGAGAGCTTAAAGGGGTGGCTACTTACCATAACCCTAAAACAAATTTCCAACACATGTAAAAATTCTCAGTTATTCTTGAGCTGTTATCTGCTTAGCAGTCCTACGGCCTACTGGTGAGGCAACATTCTAGAGGTGGTAGTGCCATTGCTCACTGTTACAGTATGTATGAAAAGTTTAAGTGTAGCCATTTCAAGAAGTAATGAACAGTATTTATGTAGGTGGAATAAAATATAAGGATACTATGAAAACCTACATGGTCATAACAAGCACTTACAAACTGTAAACTGACAGTAACCAGACATGAGGACTGAGGCCTGGTCACTGGCACTATGAATCACTTTTGGTACACTGTCATTTTTCAAGAAGAGCACAGTCAATATGATGGTCATGGTCATACATGAATCTAACTGCTTAAAAAATAACAATGTAATGTGTATAGAGGATAGGCAAACAAAAGAAACAAAAGCGCATCCTTGAGAGGTATTCTGCAACAATTTTCTTTTTAAGTGAAATGAACTGATAGAATAAAAATGGTAAAAAAGAAAGTTCATTTTTTGTTTTCTGATCAGGGTTTGACCACTAGACCATGAAAAGTGTAGACTGGTCATCAAAGTGTGGAAAAGTACAGAACAAGGATATTTTGAACGTTGACACGAGGCATATTAATTATGAAGATGAAGACCAGGTTTACTGGGGAAGGATATAACCTTGTAGGAACAGCCAGAATGAATGCCCAGGGTGAGAGGTTGCAGGAAGTCATATTTTGGCAGAGGTGAAAAAAAATAAAATCAAGGAAAGGGTTGTGAAAAGAATTGAGTTAAACCATGTGAAATGCTTTTGAAACATCAATAAAGATGATTCTGATTAACACTCTAAAGTCCAGGGAAATGCAAAGAAAATACGAAAAAGGGAGAAATTTACTACTCTAAATTAGTATGGAATTCCGCTATGGCGACCCCTAACCAGGAAAAGCCGAAAGACACAAACAAAACTTTGGAGTGGCATGGTGTAGAAGTCTGTTTCTATTTATTTTATATTATTATAGGAGTAGTATTGCTGCACCACAAATTTAGAGCTTGAAACTGGCATGATCAACTTTTATAATGAAGTCTTTTGTCCTTGTTATATTTATGTAGATATTCTCTCGGTCCTCTGTTTCCCCATACTCCAAAGACATGTTATATAAATTGATTGGCTGCTCTAAACTGTGTTTATATGTGTGGTTTGTGTGTGTGTGTGTGTGTGTGTGTGTGTGTGTGTGTGTGTGTGTGTGTGTGTGTGTGTGTGTGTGCTGGGGGTGCATCATCTGAGCACATTCTTGAGGGCATGCACATGTGTATATATGGTCATAAGTGTGCCCATAATGGAACAGCACTTTAGCTAAAACTTGTACTGTGTTGTACTTTGTTTTTGAGACAGGCTTTAAATCACCATTTGTGGCTAGACTTTGTATGTATATCAGGTAGGTTTGGGTTTGTGTCCCAAAGTCTCCAGTTCAGCAGTACATGATCACAGTAAGAAGCCGCATGTCAACTGATAGTCCCTACTATATGAAAGCAGGATTTGAACCTGGCATGCCATGTACCAGTGTGCTCTGTTTTTTCTGTAACATGTAGACTAATTCACAAATCAAGATAAGTAGTAAAATTACTTGTCACATTTTCTCTCTTCAGCTCTGTCATGTAACCAAGGCAACATCCTGTTATCTCACATTCCCTCATTTTTTTTTCTTCTGTTCTGTCCTTATAAGTGACAGGAAGTTCCAGCTCCCTGGTGTTAATCCCTGACTTCCTCCCTTCTTCCTTGGGTAGGGTTAATGGCTCAAATCCTTAAGCCTCCCACACAGAGTTAACGCCTGATGGAACAGTTAACTCTTTGATAACTCTGTGAGAATATGCTTTGGCCAGAAGTTGGCTGTAATTTTTCTAATTCAAACATGCCTATATACAGCATTCACTCAGACCCTCTTAGAGCCACCAGTTTTCATTCCAGAAAAAAAAGCCAGTAATTGCATATCATTGTGCCATGGTGAGCCTGGGAGTGGGAGAAAGTCGCTCCATATATGTACAATAAGAACACAATTCTTTCCTCGGCATGCCAAAGATGAAAAAAAAAAAACTAATTAGGCTCTACATGAAAAACACCTTAACATCTGTCATGGTATGTTGTCTATCTCTTCTTACAGAAATACTGATACACTGCAAAATGCTGATGCATCACAGTAATTGTACTAAAATACTGTTTATTATTATAGTCAAGGTGCCAGTACTCTGATGTTATTTTTAATAACCAAGAAACCTAAAGACTAACTCCTGTGCTTGTTAGACTTTTTTAGACTTACTTACATTAGAAGCTACTGTAAGTATTTTTCCTCTCAGCTTATAAAACCTCAAGCAGAAAACATGGCACATTTTTATTTTTCAATATTTGCCTGTTGCGTGCGAATATGGCCACAGTTCAGGCCAGAATTAAACAAGATAATAATTAATTCAAGCCTGACTTATATTGCAAAAGAGTGCAAAAGCAAGGAAATTTAGCGTGGCTGTTTGGTTTAATGATTAATGCAGTAAGATCTGAACTAGTTACATCCTGTGAAATTTGACTGGATTTCTCCATCATCAGCTTCTGCATTGTGTAGGTCTGAGGATGTAATTTATTTTTACCTAGGACCCTCTATCCCTGCATTTGTAGTCAGTGAGTTTTGCTGATTAGTAAAACAAAATAAATAAAAAAGATGATGCTACTATCATTTTCTTCAGTTTCTTTCTTAAAGTCTTTGATGTATTCTGATGTCCTGCATTTTTAGACACATATTTATTTATTTATTTTACATTTGTTTACTGGGGATGTCCGACTGGGGTATTGGCCCTTTTTCAGCAGAGGACTGGGGAGAAAAGCTCCAAGCTCAATGCCAAAAATGTGTCATCATCCCCCTTGGGAAAAACCCAGTTCCCTTGAATTACCACAATGATGGTAGTCCACTGAACAAAGAAGGCGTTATAAGAGATCTGGGAACACAGGTTGACAGCAACCTCTCTTTTGACCACCACATTGCCACTGTGGTCAGAAAGTCCTTCTATGTGGCACATCTCATTACTAAGGGTTTTGCATCCAGGAAGAAAAAGGTAATTGTCTCCCTCTACTTTTCCCTCATTAGACCAGTCATTGAGTACAATGCCCCATTTGGCATATACCTCACTAGACAACTGCAACAACTGGAGAGGCCGCAAAAGTACCTCACAAAGAGGATCCTAGGCCTTAAACACTTGTCCTATATGGACAGACTCAAAACACTTCAACTATTCTCTGTCTCATATTGCCTACTTAGAGGCGATCTCTGCTTGACTTACAAAGCCATGTCTGACCCAACTCTGTTAGAAATGCTACATCTAAAGAAATCCCAATCCGTCTGCACTACACCCTCCAGAGACCTCAACCTCATTACCGCAATCAACAGAACATGCTGGAGGGGCAGGTTCATAACCAAGAGACTGCCCATGCTATGGAATAGACTTCCCATACATGTCAAGCAGAGCACCTCACTGGCCCTCTTCAAGAGAAATCTTGATGTGTGGATTGGAAATAAAAAATTCACCTCAGAGATCACTCCAGTGGCACTACTCGACAGAGGCACTGGGAACTAAGGTCGGGTGGCACGATGCCAGGGTAATCCTATGGGCTAGGCTTGTAAGGGCTCCAGAGCAATACATTGCAAACAATACAAGAAATTGACAACAATCAAAAATATATAACTTTAGTAAATATAGATAGTAAATAGTTTATACATAAACAATAAAACTGAAAGAGTAATATAAAGTGAAAAAAAGAAAGCTAACATACACACTAGCATGAACTAGCTTATGTTATCATAGAGAAATGACTGATCACTAGATCAGCATCATGGCATTGGGGATAAATAGTTATGAAATACTTGTATGTTAAATGTATAAGAATATGGCTGATTGTCGCTGGGACAAATATGAAAATTAAAACAACTAAAAGAGGTAGGGGATATTACCTACATTATAAAAACACAGAAGGATTGTCAGTCAAATAAAACAATAGTATGCCAGGTTCCAGAGACAAGCACAGAGCTTTTTAAAAAGTGGTTACTCTGACAGAATGTAAAATGTAACTCTTCTTACACAGTTAACTAGTTTTTGTGTGTAGGGGGTTTTAATATAGTACATTTAGGTCTTATTTAAAGAAAACTACTGGTTTAACAGTTTGATGTACTGTTTACTAGGAGATTTATATATTTGTCAAAGAATCACTTTTATTTGCACAGGTAGTTCGAATGTTGTACAATACGACTGTGAGATGTGAGGTATTGCCAGCTATGCGGGAGAAGTAGGGCAGTGGATGTGTAACCTATGCCAGCACAGCTAGCTGGATTTTTGTAAATAATTATATGTCATTTGTATATTAAACTGATTTGTACAGATGCTTGTGTTGAAAAAAAATGTATTTGTAAAGTTGCTTGTGTTAAAAATGGGAGGGTGGCCTAATGGTTAAGGTGTTTACCTTGCAAGCACAAGGTGCAGGGTTTGAGTCAGTACTAACCTATGAACCTATGAACCTATAAGAGTGGGTCCTGACTGTGTTGTAACTGATTAAATGTATACGTTTTAACAGAGGGTACTGGAAGAGAAGAGGTTAAACTCAATTTACCTGACTTTGAAAATATTCTGAAATTAAATTACTGGGCCTAGGCCATAAAGGTTGTATCTTACAGTTCTCAATGCAGCCAGAGACAAAAAGTCTGTACTAGGAAGCTTTCTGCAATGTCTTTGGGGTGAACTAATTGCTACACTGGAAGGCTGGAGATTTGAAATAGTTTTTTGAGTTCCAGGAGCTGCAGTAGATCTTACCAAGGCTCTTTGTGTGTATATTATTGACACAAATGTACTAAATCCAGACAGCTTCTAGTCAAGGGGTAGCATGGGAGCCAGAAGTCAGATGACCAGATGTATGTGATGTCACTCTGTAATCTATCACTAAAAATTATATTTTAATACTAGATGAGATGAGACTAAAGTCTTATGTCAGTCTGTTTTTGGAACCCGGCAGAGAAGGACCACTCACCTACTTCATCTTGCCTTGCTCTAGAAAGTGAACCAGGGAACAGTAATTCTTTAAATCAATCAGGAAATATAGTGAGATTAATTAAGTACCGTTTTTCTGTATCTGTGTGAATATATTCGTCTGTGTTATTTTAATATTTCCTGTGACATGAAACTCTGGTGTTTACTGTAAACACCAGTTTAATATGTTCATGTGATTTTACTATTTAGTATTAAATATATTTAAAATTTTCATTGTCACTGGTGCTTTAGAGAATATTTTAATCTCTGAGAGTACTTGTGTATGTATGTGTATGTGTGTATATACACACACACACACACACACACATATATATATATATATATATATATATATATATATATATATATACAGTGGCTATAAAAAGTGTACACACCCGTTAAAATGCCAGGTTTTTGTGATATAAAAATATGAGACCACAATAAATCATTTCAAAACTTTTCCCACGTTTAATGTGACGTATAACCTGTACAATTCAATTGAAAAACAAGCAAATCTGTTAGGAGAAAAATATAAAAAATAAAAGACTTACAATATGCTGGTTGCATAAGTGTGCACACCCTTAAACTAATACTTTGTTGTGTGTGCACACCCTTAAACTAATACTTTGTTGAAGCACCTTTTGATTTAATTACACCATTCAGTCTTCTTTAGTAGGGCAGCCACGGTGGTGCAGCGGTTAGCATTGCCGCCTCACAGCAAGAGGTTCTCCGGTTTGATTCTCGGCTGGGGTGCCTTCTGTGTGGAGTCTGCATGTCCTCCCTGTGGTCATGTGGGTTTCCTCCAGGTACTCCGGTTTCCTCCCACATCCCAAAGACATGCAGTAGGTGGATTGAACACTGTAAATTGTCCCTAGGTGTGCATGTGTGTGTGCCTTCTGTGGAAGGTTTGGTGCCGGGCTGGCAACTCGACACAGTAAAACTCCACTGCCAATCATGAGCAGACAGATGATCCACTGTGGTGACCCCTAACCAGGAAAAGCCGAAAGAAGAAGAAGAATTCAGTCTTCTTTAGTAGGAGTCTATCAGCATGGCACATCTTGACTTGGCAATATAAGTGCTAAAAATCTGTCAGATTGTGAGGGAATCTCTTGTGCACAGCCCTCTTCAGGTCATCTCACAGATTTTCTATTGGATTTAGGTCTGGACTCTGGCTGGACCCTTCCAAAACTTTAATTTTCTTCTGATAAAGCCATTCTTTTGTTGATCTGGATGTATGCTTGGGGGTCATTGCCTTGTCGAAAGATGAAATTCCTCTTCATCTTTAGCTTTCTAGCAGACGCCTGAAGGTTTTGGGCCAAAAGTGACTGGTATTTGGAAGTGTTCATAATTCCCTCCACCTTGACTAAAACCCCAGTTTCAGCTGAAGAAAAGCAACCCAAAGCATGATACTGCCACCACCATGCTTCACTGTTGCAATGGTGTTCTTTTGGTGATGCAAAGTGTTGTTTTTGTGCCAAATGTACCTTTTGGAATTGTTGCCAAAAAGTTCAACCTTGGTCTCATCAGACCATAACACATTTTCCCACATTCTTTTGGGAGACTTGATGTATTGTTTTTCAAACTTTAACCAGGCCTGGATGCTTTTCTGTCTAAGAAAAGGCTTCCCTCTTTCAACCCTACCCCATAGTCCAGACATATGGAGAATACTGGAGATTGTTGTCACATGTAGTATACAACCAGTACTTGCCAGAAATTCCTGCAGCTCCTTCAGTGTTGCTGTAGGTATCTTGGCAGCTTCCCTGACCAGTTTTCATCTTGTCTTTTCATCAATTTTGGAGGGATGTCCAATTCTTTGCAACGTCAATGTTGTCTCATCATATTTTCTGCACTTTTTGATTACTGTTTTCATTGTGTTCCATGGTATACCCAATGCTGTGGAAATTTTTTTTGTACCCTTCTTCTGACTGATACCTTTCAACAATGAGATTCCTTTAATGCTTTGTAAGCTCTCTGCAAACCATGGCTTTTGCTGTAGCAAGCAACTGGGTAAATGTCAAGAAAATCTTACTACAACAGCTGAACTTTATTTGGGCTTAATCAGAGTCTCTTTAATTGATGGCAGGTGTGTATCCAAGAAGACTGAATGTTGTAATTAAATCAAAAGGTGCTTCAACAAAGTATTAGTTTAAAGGTGTGCACACACAACAAAGTATTAGTTTAAGGGTGTGCACACTTATGCAACCAGTGTATTGTATGGTATTTTTATTTTTTTATGTTTTTCCCCTAACAGATTTGTTTGTTTTTCAATTGAATTGTACAGGGTATAGGTCACATTAAAGGTGGGAACAGTTTTGAAATGATTTATTGTTGTCTCATTGTTTTTAGATCACAAAAACCTGGCATTTTAACAGGGGTGTGCACACTTTTTATATCCACTGTGTGTATGTGTGTGTGTGTGTGTATATATATATATATATATATATATATATATATATATACAAATCTGGCTGCTCCTGAAAGCCTTGCTGTTGGTCAAACTACCATTTGTATTAATATTAATTTCACTCAGTATGATTAGGTACCCTATCAACAGCCTTAGAGTAACTAGCTTTGGCGAGTCTGGTGGCAGTGTAACTACCTTACAGTCTGGGCAGACAGGGCATAGCTAGTAAATCTGCAGCAGCCTTTCCCAGGTGTGAGTGTGTGAGTGTGTGTGTGTGTGTGTGTGTGTGTGTGTGTGTGTGTGTGTGTGTGTGTGTGTGTGTGTGTGTCTGTGTAAATAAAATCTCAAACAGTGTCTGTGTGTTAGCTGTTTGGAGCAGGGACACGAAGCACTGGTTTCACAGAGAGGGTGCTGGAAAGCTTGGCTTGGACACTCAGCTAAGGCCTCAACTCCATAGCTATGCCAGTGGGGAGTCTTACTGGGGACATGGAGGAAGAGAGATAGAGAAAGTAAATTCAGACCATAAAAGTAAACATTTTATGTGTACAGAATCTATTACACTGTTACAGAGACATCTTAGATAGCATACAAAATTATACCAACGATATGCATGTTCACAGACCTAAGAAGCTTGACAGAAGACTACCACGTGTATATAAAGCTTGATGTTGTGCCACTCATTTATGCTGCTGGAAATGTATAGATAACATTCAGAAGCAAAGCTAAACCGGAAACAAAGCACATGGAAACTTTAATTGCTATCAAAAAGCAACCAGAGGCAACCAAGCAATACAAAATGTGCATATGCATTGATCTCTGAGATCTCTATGAAGTGGTCAAGAAAGAACATTATGCATTGCTTACAGAGCAAGAAGTAGTTTCAGTGATGCCAGAGGCTATATTCGTTTTTTCTCAGTATTAAATGCAACCCAGAGTTTATGTAATATAAGGCCAGAAAATGTAATCTAAATTGTGTATATTTAATATGCCACTAGGAAAGCACATGTTCGATAGACTCCCATTCAGCATCAGAAATACTCTGGAGATCTTTTACCTGAGCTAATGAAGGCTTCAAAAATGTTATCAACTTAACCAATCTATTGGTGTGTGTTTATATACAACAGTATGAAAAAGGCCAACAAATATGTTGAATAGAATAAAACAGCATAATTTCAAATCAAATAAGAGCACATAAATAAGAGTGAGAAGTTTGAAATACATGGCAATATTCTGACAACGGAGGGTCTGCAGCCTGATCCAGAAAAAAAAATCAGAGCAAGTGTGCAAATGCAAATGTCAAGGCCAAAACATAAAGAAGCATTACAGAACTTTCTAGGAATGATGCAGCATATTGCAAAGTCTGTCTAATATGCCCAAGCTTAATATGCCTTTAAAGAAGTTTTTTGAACAAGATGTAGCCTGAGAATGAATGCAACTATGAATATGAAAAGAGAGTTAAATGCTCAAAAGTTCGCTACATATGCTCCAGAATTAAAGTGTCAAGACTGGGACTGCAGAAGAGTAGCCAACTGACAGGCTGGGAACAAAATAAGCAAGGTGCAGGTCTGCATCCTGAAGCCGAAGTACTTGAAAAAGCAAGTAACCCAATATCATATGTTGTTGTTCATGGGAAAGGTATTAAGCTGTATACTACAAATAACAGACATCTGTACAAGACAGACACACCAGAGAAAAAGTCAAGAGACAACGAGGAACAGTAGCTGATGCAACCAGTCCTGTTGCAAGGAAACATACACTGTGAAAACTGTGATAGTCAAAGAGTTGCACACAGAGAGGGAGAGAGAAAAAGAAAGAGAAAGCTAGAAGAGAGAGAAACTCCTGATATAGAAGAGGAGGCTGTGGAAAACAGCAGACAGATACAGGTCCTGTTTAACAGATACACATGATTCAAAGGACTGTAAAGCTGAATTTGCTTAAAAAATATTTAAGTACGTCAGAACAAATAAAACAAAATAAAATGAAATCCACAGAACCACCACGTCAGAGTAGAGTAAAAAAATGTAGTTTAATATAAGGTTAGCACTTTCATGCTCTCCTGAGCACTTCTTCAGACCAATACAAGCAAAAGTAAAACACTCCATTTAAAGACTAAAAAAATAAATCATCCAAACGCTAACCTTATATTAAACTAAATTTTCTACTCTGCTCTGACGTGGTGGTTCTGTGGATTTCATTTTATTTTGTTTTGTTTTTCTGGTGTTCTTGTTACTTCCACAGACCCTTTGATCCACAGTGGATTACTTTTTTGTCTATGTCAGAAAAGAATGTTTGATTTTGATGTAAATAGCTTATGACATACCGTGCATATAATGTTAAGGTTTACTTGAAGCAATCAGTTTAACTTTATGTATGCTGCCACACATATATAGATATCATGTAGTCTTTAAAAAGGGGATATCATATATTGGCACATACATTATTAATGCTAATAAATTAACTTCAGTGATTAGCAGCATGTCATGTTGTACACTTTTGCTTCTAGAAAATCAGATGGAATAAAGACATTATGGGTGCAAAACCACATCATTTGTGTTTGTCTGTAATTTGCTAAGTGTCAAGACATGAGAAAGTGCATTAGTCACCCATTGGCCAGACTGTCAGAGCAGCGACACTGATGTGCTCATTAGCATGAACAAGCTCAAGATGGTACATGTTTATTAGACACAGTAACATGTAAAAGCAAATGCTTGATATTTTGCCTGTTCATTCTGGTATCCAAGTAATGCATCAGTACATGTAGATGTGAGACAGTATTTTATTGATAATCATTTTATTTATTTATTAATTTATGTATTAACTTTTACTGTAGTCATTTCTTCACCAGGTAAATCCACATTTAAAGTAAGTGCCCCTTCTTAGGATGACCCAACAGCATTGTCTAGATAAGGGAGCTGTTTAGAATCAGGCAGTAAGCAAAGTGAGGTGAAACAAATCAAACTCTGTACACTGGATTACAGGAAGCAGCTTATTAATAACTCAAAACCTTAATTATCTGTGCTTACACTTCAACTCCAAGGCTGACTGTCTTTGTCTTCTCTATTTATTAGACCCAGTCTGTCTCTTTTATGAGCTTTCTCAGACCTTGGCCTGTCATTCTCTCGCTCTCACTCTCCCTCCCTCTCTCTTTCTGCTTTCGTTCCTTCCTTTTTACAAGAAGGGGTCATGGGCTCCTCTATTCAGGGCACGTATGTGAATCCTCTTCCCAAAATACCCAAACACTACAGAGTCACATATTCCATGGACTTGAACCTTATTTATGACTCTTAACAGAACTTGCTGGAGAGACAGGTTCATATCCCAGAGGCTACCTCATCTGGGAAATAAACTTCCCATGTTTGTAAAACAAAGTCAGTTCCTCACTCTCTTAAAAATAATTTGGATAAATGTATGAGGAAATGTAAATTCACTCCTGGGGTACTGCCCATGTCACTTAGAGACAGAGGCAGTCTATAAAATGACTCAGGGCTCCAAAACCCAATGAACCACTACCCCATCCCATATCTGGAGAATTAAGATATAATACTGTCATACCCTGGGTATTATTGGCTAGGGTCTTGTGTCACGAGCCTAGTAATTACCTATGAACCTATAAACCATACTGGTTATTAAGGGGTACTGTATCCTATGCCTCCCAGCTCACACCTAGAGATATGAGTGACATTGGTCAGCTAAATTTTACCATGGCTGGCCCTCTCTCAATCTCAATGACATAAGGGTAGCTTTTCTTCAAGAATTACTCTTATTTGACAATTTCTAGCAAAATATCCAAACTGAATGCAGGCACAGTAACTGATTTAGTCCTTATACAGTCATCTTTTTCCAAGTACGCCTCGCTAAAGGTCATAAGTTTGGTTAATATGTTAACCATCTGTTACACTTGTTTCATTCATGATATCAGAACATTAATTTTGATTTCTTTTCTGCTATCAATTCCCTCATCCACAATATGACATGAATCTTATGAAATACTGCAGCTATTTTCAGCATGAAATCTTTCTTTAATAGGCTTTCGAGACCCTAGAATCCTGCTACTGCTTTTTTTTCTTGACTGACATCAGACCTGCCCACATCATGATTTCCAATATGTTCTAAAAAAAGTGATGATATTTTTACTTAAGTATTACTCATTTTTGCTTGTTTTCTACTTTGTACCAAACAGTTTATCTTTTATTGTACTATCGGGTTCCATTGCTTGGCTTCTAGGTCTAGTGCTGACAATAGCAGCTTATATTTTCTGTTGTCTAGTTCACTCTTTTCAGTTTACTAGACCTCAGCTGTGCATTTTTATTCTCCTTTTCAAACCACATTGTCTCTGCTGCAATAGGAGGCTTCTGCAGTAGCTAGATGCTTAAATATGTTTTCTGCTTCTTTGCATAGTAGTGCAGTTTCTACAACATCAGAATGAGAATGTTTCATATTCATATTTTATTTCATGAGCTGTATCTCACTCTCTGGCTCATTTACTACTTTTGCAGCAAGACTCTCATATTCTTGTGTATGACCTTCCTCAATCAGTTCAACATGAGAGACAAGGGTCAACAGACATTATTTTAATTTGCTGTTTGCTTCCTCCAAAGATTTGTTTTGGGTTTGATTTTCAGCCTCCAAAACGTTATGCTTAAGCATTAGCTCAATAACAACATTTTAATATTCATCCATCTTGCAATACAACTTTTTCTTTTTTTCTGAATTACATTAACAAGGCTTCCATTCGTCTGCACTTTAGTTTCAGCTCCTGTGTGTGTTGACCACTTTTATTAACTGTTATTAAATCTGTGCATTTATTTGCATATAGCACTTCTGAATTCCTTAATGCTAACTGCCAACTGCTTATATTCATTTACACTTTCGGTGTTCTTTTATTATACATGTTGGGATACTTTACTGTTGTGATCAATAATCTCTATACAGTTATTGACTTTGTTCTCAGTCTCTTGGAGTTGTATCTTGAGTAACTTATCTCATCTTGCACATTCTGACAGTTTACTTTTAGATCAGGCAGAGTTTGTTTGTGTCTTTCGGCTTTTCCCAGTTAGGGGTCGCCACAGCGGAACTCCGGTCCGCTAATGATTGGTAGTTGATTTTTATGTGCCTCCGAGTTACCAGCCCTGACGCACAACCTTCAACGAAGGTACGCCCATTCACACATGTCTCCACGCAGAAAATCAGGCAGAGTGCTGTTGAATATTTTGGGTTCTCTTTTTTCAACAGACAGTTCATTTAAATGGAACAAAACTTCCCCAGCAGTAGACTTTTCTTGTTAGAATGTCATTCACAAGAATCTTTTTTCTTGTATAATTGCAGGGAAAATAGGGCAGTGTCATATATTTTTTTTATCTCTACAAGATCAGTACTTTTGAAACATTTCAGCAGCACGGTTCCACTCAATCTCTACCTTATGAGTCATCAGCACATCACACACTGTTTAGGCTGCAGTACAGTGCACACACAATTATCATGATTTTCTAATGCACACATTTCAGAATTGTTTGATTTACATTCTTAGAAAGCCAATGCAACAGTTTCTCCAATACGTTTCTTTCCCAAAAGTGTTGATGAATATAGACCTTCTGCTATCAGAAAAAAATCTCAACACTTTTACACAGGTTACTTACTGCTTCACTTTCTTTATTATTCTCTGCGTATACTAGCAGCCCTGTCTTGCACTGGGAAATTTTCCTACAGCTTTCTCAATGTTGTGAGTAAGTTGAAAACACAGTGCTTCACAATTAATTGGTTTTACTTTTTTATTAAAGGTGAAGTAATCTACCTTTAGCAATTTGACAATTCAACACAACGTTCCAGTACTTGGTAGTTTTATATCCACAGTTTCAGCAATTTCTTTCACCAGTATTTGAAAATACATACTTTTGCTGCAACAACATTTTCCCTAATACTTTTCTTTCAGCAGCTTACTACATTCACTATGCGCAACTTTAGTAACCACACAACCACACTTTTGGTGACTTTATATCACTTTGCTAAAACATACAACAGTACATGTCATTCTACCACTGCTTCCCACTTTATTATTTTAAAAATAGTTCAATGATTATTTCACTTACTTCATTCTTAAGTCTAGTTTCTGTTTCTGTCTTTCTGCTTTGGGTATGGAAAAGAGAAGTCTAATGATTCTATTGAACACTTAAACATGTATTCCTTCAACAATATTTGTATATTTAATACATCAAAAAAACCTTTAACTGCTATGCATTTAAAAATGTTTCCTTCTTTAGAGTTTTACATATATTCTGCTCTTCTGCATAAAATTGCTACTACTGTCAAATAAATGAAATGTGCAATGCCAAATATTGTAATTTACTGTTAAGTAAAGTATTGTGTCTGCCATGTGGCCTTGGACATGGCTGAAAATGGTCTTGGGACCAGTCCTCCTACTCAGACAAAAAATATAATAAATAAATAAATGCATCCTTGTGAAACTTGTTCCCTTACCCCTTTTAGTACATACTCTGAAATTTACTTTTTAAGATTCACAAATGCTCATATGCTGTCATGTGCATGTATGAACACAGTATAACAACATGTTCAAGACTTTACTGAAAAACAACCAAAAAAAAAACCAATCTAGCCTGCCAGCTCTCCATATCCATACACCTTAAGTATTTTTAGCTGATTTAGTTCAAAAGACAATGTTACTTACAGATTCCAGTTCTGCTTAAACAGGAAGGTTCATACTGCTGTCCCATACTTCACACAAATAGGTATTTCTACCTTTCCCTGTCATTTTCATGTGATATGTAGAATCACAGCTCTTTCTTTCTTTTTTCAAAGCTTCTCTAAATCCTTGCAAGGATACTATACTACTCTATTAGTCATTCCTTGGAGAATCTTGCCTGCTGTCTTTATCAGGCCTGCTTCTTTCCTGAGCTCGCTAACTACTCTGCCTGTCTCTCCCACACTTTATTCCTCCTTCTGTTCTTTCTGTACCCCCCTTTTAAAAGAAGGGTGCATGGCTTCCACCACTCATGACATGTTTGTGGAATCCCCATCCCAGAATGCCTAAACTCCACACCTCCAAATACCCCAGAGTGGTGGTGTCAACAGGGAATGCTATACCACTTTCTCTCTCTTCCAGGCGCAGAATTTGTTATGGGACTGAGAATTAATGTATGAATAGCAATGTGTGGTATGCCTGGAAACTCTGGGGAAAATGGATCAAGTGGTTATCTGAAAGGGCTGCAAACTTACGCACAGTCTATGTTCAACAACACAAGTCACCAGGGTATGCATTCAAAAGTTTGAATAAGTAAAGTGTTATTATCAAAATAAAATCGACTAGCAGATGCAAGTCTGTACTCTAGGTGGACATATAATGGTTGCTCTCTTATTCAGTTTGGCCCAACGCATTAATGTTTACAAAGTGAACACACAGCTTAAAAAATTAGCATATTTTACAAACGTTGACATGCTTAATGATTTCAAGTACGAGTCTTTTTTTTCAAGTACATTGACTCTTAGCAGAACTGCTCCCATTCAGTTATACTTCTATAATGGCAAGTTAGTCTTTGGGATAGGGGAGGTTGGCTATGTTACATGAAAGTAGATAGTGGAAAAAAAAAAAATTTCAAAAAAATCTACGCAGTCAAACAATGTGATTAAACACGAATCAGGAAAGCATGCTCACAACATTCCATCTTTCTTCTGACAACATTTGTTAGATCCTTCTCACTATATATATATATATATATATATATATATATATATATATATACATATGTGTGTGTGTGTGTGTACGTTCATAGATTCATAGGTTTATAAGTTCATTGGTGTGTACTAGTCTAATGGCTCTGGAGCCTTTACAAGCCTAGCCCATAGAAGTGCCCTGGCATTGCTCCACCCGACGTCAGTTCCCAGTTCCTCTATCAAGGAGAACCACTGGAGTGATCCCCGGGGTGAACTTTCTATTTATAGTTTCATAGCTGATGTGTGTGTGTGTGTGTGTGTGTGTGTGTGTGTGTGTGTGTGTGTGTGTGTGTTTGTGTATATATATATATATATATATATATATATATATATATAAATTAGCGTAAATCACCAGAACTGCCACCATGGTCAGGAACATGAAACAAATTCACTGAGTTTCTAAAACTTTAATGCATATTGCATTAACATGATGAATAAAAACAGATAAGTGCTTTCAGATCTCAAGTAGATCCTTCATCAGATCAATCATTTCCGGCAGTGATGTCATTATTAAAATCCAAGTAACCTGTGATGACCCACCACTGGACCAGTAGTCAAGGAGCCTCAATCCTCACCACTAGCACCAGCGGGGGATGTACACTGGGAGGATGACAAGTACACACAGTATTTCTAGATGCAGCTCTCTGCATCAAGTGCAATTTCCCATAAGAGCACACAGAGACCACAGTCAGTCCGGGGCTGGTTTCTCACTCTTTCTCCAGATCCCCAGTTAGACTCCCCATTGGCACAGCTATAGAGTTGAGATCTCAGCTGAGTGGTCAAGCCAAGGCCTCCAGCACCCTCTCAGTCCAACCAGTGCGTGTCCCTGCCCAAGTAGCTGACACACACACTCTTTGAGATTTGATTTATACACACACACACACACACACACACACACACACGCACACACACACACGGGAAAGGTTGGCAGAGGTTTACTAGCTATGCCCCCTTTTGCCCAGACTATAAGGTAGTTATCATTGCCACCAGCCAACTCCTTATCAGCTACTCTAAGGCCCTTAACAATGGGTGTCCAATCTTACTGTGTAATGTTACTATTAATAAGAATGGTAGTTTGACCAAGAGCAAGGCTATTAGGAGTGGTCCATACAATGTCAACAAATAAATATGTAAGTACTCTCAAAACTTAAATATGTCTCACAAAGATCAGTCACAATGAAAGGTTTAAATATATTTAATAATAAATAATAAAAGAACAAGAAAATACTCAGCATATATTCACAATGACATCAGAGTTCAAAATCATAGAAAATATTTAAAACAACATTGCAGGGCAGTCTCAAATAAATAAATAAAAACATCTAAACTATGCTTCACTATATTCCTGACTGAATCTAAGAGAATGACTATACCCTAGTTAACTTACTTAAGAGCAAGGCAGATGTGGTGAATGGATCTTCTAGTTGTTGTCAGGTCCAAGACAGAATACAGAATGCTCTGTCTCACTAAGAGCCTTCTCAAATTAAAATCTCAGATATTACTGCTGGGATAGCTTGCAAAATGACATCACTTCTTGTAATCTGATTCTAGTTCCCAGGCAAACCCCCACTGCTAGAAGCTGGCAGTATTTAACATCTACCTATGAAAATACATAGACCTCAGATCTTTGGCAGGTGCTGGAAGTCATAAAACAATTGCTTTCCTTCATGCTTTCAAGACTAGCAATTAATTCACCATAAAGACAATACAGAAAGTTCTCAGCACAGAATCTGTGTCTCTAGCTGCATTGGAAACTGAAAGATACCATCTTTTATAGTGTAACCTATAAAGTAACTTAATTTCAGCTATTTTCTAAAATTTACTGGACTACAATTAACCTCCTGTATTCCAGTTTCCATTGTTAAAATATATACATTTAGACAGTTATAATAGTGCATGTACATTTCTGTTTTCTTCCAGTAGGGCACACTGTAGATGCATTTCAAATATAAACACTTTGTAAGATACCTTTTCAACACACACGTCTGTACAAACCGGTTTGATATACACATAACATACAGTTCTAATACAGTTGTATAAGCATCTTATATAAATCATGTTGATAATCATAAATGACATATAATTATTTCCAAAATTCCAGATATCTATGCTGGCTAGGGCTGGTTTGAGCAGGAAGTTCAAATTCATGTCTGGAAATTTGTCAGCCTGCAAAGCATCAATTCAGGACAGCTCTGCTAATTCAGTTCTGGTTGTTAACATCGTCCCCCATGGATTTTCCTTCATGACCTGTAAAACTCTGAAATAAAATGTATGTCCTTGGAATTCTTTCACGTGTTTAGCCAAGGAATTTTTAAGGTCCTCCAGCCAGATATCACTTATGTGTTTTGGATAATCTTTCTTTCAATTGCCTTGTTGTCTCTCCTATATAGAAATTATCACAAGAGTCATAAGTAGCAAGGTAAATTACATTCCTGGTGGTGCATTTAGCATAAATACTTGGTGTACATCTTTTACCATAAACCGGATGAATAAATTCATGCTCCTTGAATATATATTTACAGCTGGTACACTGCCAACTAGGATAGGTACCAAGTCTAATATATACAGTCTGTGCTGATCTCCTTGATTTATAGCATAGCATTTGTTTAAGACTCCAGTTATTCTTAAATGCAAAGTATGGTCTATCCCCTACAATCTCTCTTATCTCTTCAGCTGATGTTAAAATCTTCCAGTTGTTCTTAATTATTTCACTTCTGTTGCTAACATCGCCTCCATGTGGATTTTCCTTCATGACCTGTAAAACTCTGAAATAAAATCTATGTCCTTGGAATTCTTTCACATGTTTAGCCAGCAGGATATCACTAACATCTTTGGATAGTCTTTCTTTCAATTGTCTTCAGATAAGCACTTTCAGATCTCATTCCCCATGAATTCAAACTTCCTGCTGAAACCAGCCCTTACGGGGCATAGGCTGAAAAAACGAGTTTGACTGGTTACTTGGATTTTAATAATGACATCACTGCCGGAATTGATTGATCTAATGAAAGATCTACTTGAGATCCAAAAGCGCTTATCTGTTTTTATTAATTATTTTAATACAATATGCATTAAAGTTTTAGAAACTCAGTGAATTAGTTTGTTCGTAATCGTGGTCGCAGTACTGGTGATTTATGTTACTTATTTATTTCTTGTATGGCACAAATATGTACATATGTGTGTGTGTGTGTATGTGTGTCTGTGTGTGTGTGTGTGAGTGTGTGAGTGTGTGAGTGTGTGTGTGTGTGTGTGTGTGTGTGTGTGTGTGTGTGTGTGTGTGTGTGTGTGTGTGTGTATACATATCTCTCTCTCTCTACAGATATATATGTGTATATATATATATATATATATATATATATATATATATATATATATATATATATATATAAAAACTGAGAAATCACAAAGCAGACTGGTGTTACAAGAAACAAGGATAAAATTTATTCTTAAGCGCTTTCATCACAGATTACAGTTGACTTCTTCAGGAAAAACAGAGTGCCTCCACCCCACTCCTTAAATACTCATTACAAACACATTACAAACTAATTTGTAAAAAACACCATAGGCATTTAAAGGTACAGACTCCCTGTTTGCTCCACAATTATACATGCAAGATAAAAACAAACTAACTATAAAACATGAATCAACATGTACTTTAAACTTAGTATTTTGACAAAAAATCATAAAGTGAACAATTGAATAAAAAATCAACAATTAGATGAAAAAATTAACAATTAGATAAAAAAATCCGCTTTTAACCTCAAAAAGCTGGTTATTGAAACCATTTCATTCAACCCTGGAAAAATATTGGCGTTGACCCTTAATTGCCATAACAGTTCTTTGTATTCAAGCCAGTAATCTATAGGACCTCCTCTCTCATCCATAGTCAGCTGTTCAAGAACTGTGAATTTAAAATTGTGACCTGGGTGGGTATTGACGTGCTTGGCCAGTGAATTTTTTAAGTTCATTTTCCTAATGTCATATAAATGCTGGTAAATATGTATACGAAAGGCATTTTTGGTCTTGCCTATATAAAAACAGGCACACTTCTGACAAATACCATCATATATGACATTCTTACTGCTACAGTTGTACTTATACTGAAATTTCACCCATCCATATCCGTGAAGAAAAACACTGTCACCTTCCAAAATATACTTGCAGTGAATACACTGCTTGCATTTGGACATTTTCCCTAATGCTCCAGCCGTATTGACACCTTTCCTCCTCTCTAAGATAGTTTTAACACTGGTGTCCTTTCTGTACACTACCACTGGGGCTTCCCCTACTCTCTCTCTTATGGCACTGTCTCCTATATAAAACTCCAAAAAGCCCTTGGTGCATGAGTGCACGATACAGCAAACCACAGTGCACGGTGAACAATAGGTCAATAATCCACCAAAAAACCCCTCCAGCACAGAAAAAATATGGCAGCAAAGTAAAGCAAATGGAGTATTTATTCAGAACAAAGTCTGCAGCACAGACCGGTTTTGCCACATGGCGTCATCAGTGTGTGTGTATTAGTAGGCAACCAACTCATATTTTTATATAGCAGCATTTAAAGATGTGATACACCTCCTACACATATATGTATATATCTCACATTCCCTTTACATTCCAATATAAAATATATTAGTTATAAAGGTATCTGATATAGCTCAAAACATCATATCGCCACAAGAGAAATACACAAGAACTCCTCCCCCCATATATTCGATATTTGATTAAATGTACAAGTGCATGGGTTATTTTCATGGCGGTTTGCCATTGTGGAGCTTTTTACATAGGGCAAACTTCATGTACTTTAAAACAGAGGATAGCTTTGCATATTAGTGATATAAAATGCAAACGTATCCGAAGTGCCCTATATAAACACACACTGGTGCAAAGCAGTGCCCATTTTGTGTTTGTAGGCATTAATATGGTGAAAGGACAAGCCATTAATGAATCTTTAGACATAAAATATTGTTGAATAAAGAATGTAGATGGATATTTAACTTTGGGGCCTTATTTAAACTGGGACTCAATGACCAATGGTAGGGTGTATTTCTCTATTTGGTAATATGTTGTTATCAGTATGAATGTGCACACATAATAAATATTAATGGGTGTGAGTATATTTACCACTAATGCTGTGGGTTTGCATAATGTTTGGGGGGGTTTTATCTTGGGGGGGGGTTCTTGTGTATTTCTCTTGTGGTGATATGATGTTTTGAGCTATATCAGATACCTTTATAACTAATATATTTTATATTGGAATGTAAAGAGAATATGAGATACATACATATATGTGTAGGAGGTGTATTGTGTCTTTAAGTGCTGCTGTATAAAAATATGAGTTGGTTGTGTACTAAGACACATACTGATGACATCATACAGTGAAACCGGTCTGTGCTGCAGACTGTGTTCTGAATAAATACTCCATTTGCTTTACTTTGTTGACATATTTTTTCTGTGCTGGAGTGTTTTTTTGGTGGATTTATATATATATATATATATATATATATATATATATATATATATATACACTTTTTTTTTTAATTTTAACATTTGTTTATTGGGAAAGTCCAACTTGGAACAAAGCCAATTTTCAATGGAGGCCCAGGGAGAAAACGCTCCAGACACATGTCTTTGTAATGTGGGAGGAAGCTGGAGTACCAGAAGGAAACCCACACGAACGCAGGGAGGACATGCAGACTCTGCACAGAAGGCACTTGAACTGGAGAACCTCTTGCTGTAATTCAACAATGCTACTGCTGCACCACTGCGCTGTCCTATATATATATATATATATATATATATATACATATATATATATATATATATATACATATATATATATATATATATATATATATATATATATATATATATATATATATATATATATATATATATAGTTACTGTGACAGAATTGCCGCTGTAGATATGTCACTTTGCACTGTTTTTAGAAATTACTCAAACTGGCAACACTTTTGGTCTGAGATGTATTTTAGCTTTCATTGATACTCTATTTTGCTTTATACAGCAAAAATTTGACATAAAATATTTATACTACCGGCTTGATTTCATACAGTTTAAACTGTTCTGGAAGAACACTATTGAGCCCTTTGACAGCAACAGTTAAATAGTGCAGACAAACAAATATTCTCCACAGCTAGTTAAGGCCAAGAGAGGAAGCTGGTACTGAGGCCCATAAAGCAACAAAAAACTGAAGAAGTGAAGTACATTCTAGCATACCTCTCAAGTGTTAATTATTAAAGGTTTTACTTTCAAAATCATATCAAAGGGTTAGTTAGAGGAACAGTTTGGACAGCCATGGTGGTGCAGCGGTGAGCGTTGTCTCCTCACAGCAAGAGGTTCCCTGGTTTGATCCGCGGCTGGGGTGCCTTCTGTGCGAAGTCTGCATGTCCTCCCTGTGTTTGCGTGGGTTTCCTCCTTGTGCTCCAGTTTCATCCCAAAGACATGCTGTAGGTGGATTGGATACTCTAAATTGGCCCTAGGTGTGAGTGCATGTGTGTGCCTTCTGTGGAAGGTTGGGCACCTGGCTGGCAACTCGACACCGTAAAACTCCACTGCCAATCATGAGCGGACATGTGATCCGCTGTGGCGACCCCTAACCGGAAGAAGAAGATGTAAGTAAGAGGAACAGTTTATTTTCTTTATTTTTTGGAACAGGTCTTCACATGCTAGTCCCCATACTGAATACCTGAGTAGTCTTTGTTCATGTATTTAGTAACGTATACTTCCATCCCGCATGAGATAGGGTTGGAATTTTTTTGTGAAATTTTGGTGAGTCATACCAATTTAAGGTGGAGCACTATTAATTTTATAATAGAACTTATGGAGATTGTTTTAAAGAATATTTTTTTCACATTTCAAGGAGAATTTTATAGACAAATTAATGGTGTGGCCATGGGTAGTAGCTGTGCCCCCATTTTTGCAAACCTAGTTATGTACCAGTGGGAGAAAAGATATGTTTTAAATTAGATATACAATAATGATTGACATTTATATTTTAGGTTCTTGGATGACCTTTTTATTTTATGGAAGACTGTAGAGTCGTTCCATTCTTTTATGGAATATATTAACCAAGTGTGTGATTATTTTAAATTTACAGGTAATGGTAATTCAAACGAGATTTCCTATTTAGATGTTCAACTTTCCAGGGATTCTGAAATTAATAAATTTCAATCTAGAATTTTTAGGAAACCTACGTTTTCTAATGATTATTTGGAATACTCCAGTAACCACCCCCCATATATTAAACGAAATATTGTTAAAGGACAAATGGTGAGGGTGGTAAGGATGTGTTCCAAGATGGAATATGCAGAAGAAGAAACCAGATTGGTAATGGATATGTTCCTGAATAGGGGGTATCCATCAGACCTTTTGGAAGAAATTAGGAATCAGGTTATGGGTGAATGGAACCACAGATATATTCCCTTATTGGGAATGGGTGAGGAAGTCATGAAAAGAGATTCTAAAGACTTGAAGGACTTTACCCAGACTATGGTTCTTACCTATGGGGAAACATCCGAAGAAGTAAAGAAGATTATTAAGAATAATTGGGTCATGTTCAAGGGGAATAAGGAAGTACTAGGAATATTGGGTACTGAACCCCTACTTACTTATAAAGTAAATAAAAATGTAAAGAATATTCTGGAACATAGTTACCAAGGAAAGAAAAGAAAGGAAGGGACACATAAATGTGGGGCCTGTGAACAATGTAAATACATTTTGGAGACCCCCAAGGTGAGATTGGGCCCCTTTAGGATCGAGATAAACTTGGTTTCTGGCTCCTGCACTACAACAGGTTTAGTTTATTTAGCTCTTTGTACGGTTTACCAATGTTTTTACATTGGAAAAACAGAAAGAAGGTTGAACCGTAGGATTTATGAACACTGTTACAGTGTTATAAAAATGGACGAGAAAAATGCTCTATACAAACATATCAAAAGTAATCCTACTCATGGTTTCAAGTTTGGTATTTTGGAAATAGTTAGTAAGGATCCTAGAGGGGGGGATTGGACCAATAAGTTGCTTAGGGCAGAAACTAGGTGGCAACTTATGGTCAATGCATGTGAATTCCCGGGCATCAACGATGCCATTAGTATCAAACCTGAGTTGAGATACAGAGCTAACAGAATAAAATAACTGGTATATGAACAATATTTTATTGATGTAACCCTTTGTACTTTTAAGTTTTATATTTTCATCCTTATTTCTATGTTTTTTAATGTGTTATCACATGATTCAAAAGTATTTAAATGAGTATATACACAAGTTATTTATATTGTGTTTCTGTAGCTTTAAATGGTTCATTAATTGGTCAATTGATTGATATTAAAGGTATAAAAGCTGAGTGATTTTAGATACCCATTGTTCTGAGGAAGTCTATTTGATGAAAGCACTTGACCTTTTGTTATTTTATGTAATAAAGTGTGTTAAAAGACCGGTGGTATTTTTTCACACCAGTTGGTTTCCTTTGAGTGTACGGGGACTAGTTATCGGCTTGGAAGTGTTTTTTTTGGTCGTTGGTGTATTTGCTGCTTTTCCACCAGTGGTTTATTTCTTAGTAACATATGCATCCTTAAATGGGTCTAACATTAAAAAATATGTAAGCTTAAGAGAAGCAATATAAAATCTGAAGGCAAAAATCACACCCTGTTGCTTAAATCCTAGCAGATGACAGATAAAAATTATGAATTTCATGGTAAAGTAGCAAACCAGCACAGATACAGAAATATATATACTAACTGCTATGGGAATAAAAGCAAATGTGTAGCCAGAATTTTTGGAAGTGAATGCCAACTTCTGTGATGTCACCCCCCCACACACACACACACACACACACACACACACAAACGCCACTTATAGACAGCCCCAGGACAGTACATGTTTTTGGACACTACATCTTTTCAGTATTGAGCAAGAAATGGCAGGCTTAAGAAAAAAAGTCAAAAAGGCATTATGAATAAAAAGCAAAAGTGCCAAGACAAACCCCATGAAGACACAGAAGTAATATTGCAGGTTCTACATAGACAGTGACTAGAGGTCAAGACTAAACCCCAAGGTCTGAAGCCATAAGCCAAAAAACATTTTTAACTACTTTTTCAAGAGACTGCACACCAATGGCCTCTCACTAGTGTCACTGTCTTCCTGACATACCATGGCTCCTATCACATTAGGCCCCTCCCTCTCCATACCTCGCAAACTCTAAGCACAAGAAATATGGACATAGCCAAAAGACCCAAAATCAGGGACAAATTTTAAATATTGCTCTTTTAATTTTGGATTTTGCGAAAAGGATGGACATGGCTGTGGTGAATATGTATTTTAACAAGAGGGAGGAGCATACGGTGACATACAAGAGTGGAAGAAGATGCACACAGGTGGATTATATCTTATGTAGGAGGCCAGTCTGAAGGAGATTGGAGACTGTAAAGTGGTGACCGGAGAAAGTGTAGTTAGGCAGCATAGGATGGTGGTTTGTTGGATGACGTTGGTGATCAAGAAGAGGAGGAGGAGGAGTGTGAGGGCAGCACCAAGGATCAAACAGTGGAAACTGAAAAAGGGTAATTGTGAGGTGGAGTTCAGGGATGAGTTAAGACAGGCACTGGGTAGCAGTGAAGAGTTACCAAATAGCTGGGTAACTACAGCAGACCTAGTAAGGGAGACGGCTAGAAAGGTGCTTGGTATCACATTGGGACAGAGGAAGGACGACAAGGAGACATGGTGGTGGAATGAGGAAGTACAGGAGAGTATACAGGCAAAGAGGTTGGCAAAGAAGAAGTGGGATTGTCAGAGAGATGAAGAAAGTAGACAGGTGTATAAGGAGATAAGGTGCATGACAAAGAGAGAGGTGGCGAAGGCTAAGGATAAGGTATATGAAGAGTTGTATGAAAGGTTGGACACTAAGGAGGGAGAAAAGGACCTGTACTGATTGGCTAGACAGAGGGACCGAGCTAGGAAAGATGTGCAGCAGGTAAAGGTGATAGAGGATAATGAGGGAAATATACTCACAAGCGAGGAGAGTGTGTTGAGGAGATGGCAAGAGTCCTTTGAGGGGTTGATGAATGAAGAGAATGAGAGGTAGAGAAGGCTGGATGATGTAGGGATAGTGAATCATGAAGTACAATGGATTAGCAAGGCGGAAGTAAGGATAGCTATGAAGAGAATGAAGAATGGAAAGGCTGTTGGCCCAGATGACATACCTGTGGAAGTATGGAGGTGTTTAGGTGAAATGGCAGTGGAGTTTTTAACCAGATTGTTTAATGAAATCTTAGAAAGTGAGAGGATGCCTGAGGAATGGAGAAAAAGTGTTTTGGTACAGATTTTTAAGAATAAGGGTGATGTGCAGAGCTGTAGTAACTACAGAGGGATTAAATTGATCAGTCACAGCATGAAGTTATGGGAAAGAGTAGTGGAAGCTAGGTTAAGAAGGGACGTGATGATTAGTGATCAGCAGTATGGTTTCATGCTGGGAAAGAGCACTACAGATGCAATGTTTGCTCTGAGAGTGTTGATGGAGAAGTACAGAGAATGTCAGAAGGAGTTGCATTGTGTTTTTGAAGACTTAGAGAAAGCATATGACAGGGTGCCTAGAGAGGAGTTGTGGTATTGTATGAGGAAGTCAGGAGTGTCAGAGAAGTATGTAAGAGTGGTACAGGATATGTACGAGGGTAGTGTGACAGCGGTGAGGTCTGCAGTGGGAGTGATGGATGCATTTAAGGTGGAAGTGGGGTTACATCAAGGATCAGCTCTGAGCTCTTTCTTATTTGCAATGGTGATGGACAGGTTGACACACGAGATCAGACAGGATCCCCGTGGACTATGATGGTTGCAGATGACATTGTGATCTGTAGTGAGAGTAGGGAACAGGTGGAGGAGACCCTGGAGAGATGGAGATATGCTCTGGAGAGAAGAGGAATGAAGGTCAGCAGGACAAAGACAGAATATATGTGTGTGAATGAGAGGGAGGATACAGGAATGATGAGGATGCAAGGAGTAGAGGTGGCGAAGGTGGATGAGTTTAAATATTTGGGGTCAATAGTTCAGAGTAATGGTGGGTATGGAAGAGAGGTGAAAAAGAGAGTATAGGCAGGATGGAGTGGGTGGAGAAGAGTGTCAGGAGTGATTTGTGACAGACAAGTACCTGTAAGAGTGAAAGGGAAGGTCTACAAAAGGGTAGTGAGACCAGCTATGTTATATGGGTTGGAGACAGTGGCATTGACAAAAAGGCAGGAGTTTGAGCTGGATGTGGCAGAGTCAAAGATGTTAAGATTTGCACTGGGTGTGATGAGGTTGGACAGGATTAGGAAGAAGTATATTAGATGGGTCAGCCCAGGTTGGAAGGTTTGGAGACAAAGCCAGAGAGGCAAGATTACGTTGGTTTGGACATGTGCTGAGGAGGGATGCTGAGTATATTGGGAAAAAGATGCTAAGGATGAAGCTACCAGGTAACAGGAAAAGAGGAAGGCCTAAGATAAGGTTTATGGATGTGGTAAGAGAGGACATGCAGGTGGTTGGTGTGACAGAGCAAGATGCAGAGGACAGGAAGAAATGGAAACAGGTGATCTGCTGTGGTGACCCCTAATGGGAACAGCTGAAAGAAGATGATGATGATGCTCTTTTAATTTTAGAAAGTTGCCAGGATTACAACTTTGCATTAGCATGCATTTTTTGAAGGATGTGAAGTCTATAATTCAAATATGTGTCATTATTTAGTGACTTCAGTCTCCAACGATTTGCCAGAAGACCACAAATATTATGAGAAGGAGACCAAACATTTGTAGCAAAAACCTGGACAGTCTGTCAAAATCTGGACAGTTGAGAGGTATACCCCTCATACTTCCTGCTGTCTACCTCTCTATCCCCAAATGCTGTTCAAGACTTATTTTACAGAAATTGTATTGTAGGGCTCTGCACAGCAGTTTCCTCCTTTACTTTTGCAGAAGTGTGCAGTGGTGTCCCGGCAACGCATACCCTTTAGCACTTGCCCACATTATGCACCTTACCAGCATCCCCCTACCTTTAATCACGTGACAGAGGATGTTACTTCAGCCTCCACTGGGGTGCTTTTACTGCTCTGAGGATAGATATCCCCAAGAGGGGTAAGGAAAAAAAATCACCCTTACCACCTCCATTGGTCATTTGGGTGTCCAAGCTCTTTCCTGAATCTGGGCCACAGACAGCATGGTCAAAAGCCTTACTCCTGTATTAATAGTCTAGCATAAACAAGAAACCTTAAGCAATGAGTCAATGTGCTTCCTCCTTTTTTTCCTTTCATTTCCTTGCATTGTCACTCTTTCTCTTAAAATTTCAAAACTTCTAGCTCTGTGGTCTATTGGAATAAAGCCCTAACTACCACCTATGTTATTGTTGTTGTTTGTCTTTCAGCTTTTTCCCGGTAAGGGGTCGCCGCAGCGGAACTCTGGTCCGCTAATGATTGGCAGTAGTTTTTTACGAAATGCCAAGGTGCCAGCTCGAAGCCCAACCTTTAACGAAGGCGTGCCCATTTACGCACGGGTGCCTTTTTGAATGCTACTGCCACGTATACGATGGTCAGTTAGTGGCACAAGCACTTGCTGGAGCTGGTGTAAGATGAGGAAGGTAATAACGAATAGGCTCCACTTGCTCACCTTTCCTCAATCAGAGTAGTGTGTGGCCAATGTGCGGATGCGGGTGGGCTGCTCAGTCAGCTTCTATTGGAGGCAAGAACTTGGACTGGCTGCCTGACATCAGGTATTGGGCAGGCTAGGAGGTGTGCCTGTCTTAATGTGGGCTCTACTCTGTAGAACAAACCTTACTGCCCACCCAGTTATTGAGGTGATTTTTGCATGCAAAGGTGGGTAGGATTACAGCCTAAGCAGAACACCTACTTCCATTAACAGCAGTGGTATGCATTTGTTAATCAGGTAGGCCCACTGGACACACACCCCTTGTTAGGGGTGACCTGGGGAGCAATGACTGGTTAACTGACTTGCTCAAAGTCACACAACAGGCAAATGATGGCTAAGGGAATTAAACTTTGCACCAGCAGAACTTCAGCTCACAGCCTTAACCCACGTAACCAACTGCATCTTATGGAGAACATGGCCATTAACAGTGCGAGGAAGTGCTGGCAATGCTGGCATGGAGGGGATAAACTACTGTGTAAACCATACAAGGCCCCTGGCATCAGAGCAATGGATCACATTAAGAAGGTAGCTTAGGGAAGACACATTGCAAAAGAGCATCATTCCAACTTCAAGTACAATACATGCTCTATTTGCAATAAAGAAATGAAGCTACTTTATATCTCATAATGCTTTATCCTTATACTGACAAACTGGATAGATCAAAATATCTATAAGACATACACATAATGCAGTACTATGCACTACGTTAAAATAAATGTGAGGTTATTTTCAAAAACTGCAGCAGAATAAATTTTCTTTCTGACTTGTACCACCATCTTTCTATCCGTCGCCTTTTCTCCCCATCTTTTCTACCTCAGTCTCTGCCTTTCTTCCTTTTTTCCTCACTATTTTTTTACAATGAAATCATAGTAAAGAACAGACCAACCTCACGCCCTATTTGTTACACAGGGAGTTGTGCATGCTGTATACAGCTTATGTTTTATGATTAAATCAACTATGGCACTTTTGAACACATACACTGTGATGTTTTGACTACAAGAATGCTTCAGAATGGCAAATATATTTTAAGTTTCTTGATATGGCACTTAGGACATTTTCCTTCCTTTCCTTTCTAGTTCCTGAATAAAATCCATGGAGCATAGGTAGTTCTCATAGAATGCTATGTGAAACACTGCTGTGTTAATATATTTAATATAATTCACAAGCACAAGTTTATTTCAACAGTTTGACCTAAATGACATAACATCTGCAACCTACTTTACTTAATATTTCTTATTTTGCATTTTCCAACAAGGAAACAAAATTGTCAGAGCCCATTTACAGAAGAGATGTAGATGGAAATTTGCCTTGGCTTCTGCAAGTTCAAATATTAGCCTACTGTACTGTATGCTTTCATTCTTGATTTTACATTTTACTATTATTTGTTTGCATAATTGATTTTATTTTTAAATTCTGGTACAACTTTAATTATCAAATTGCTGAGCATCTAACATACTGAGAAACTTTATCAAGCAGTCAATCTCCAGATATTTATATAGTGCCAATCTGGTATTCAGGACAGCTTCTTCTAAATAATATTACTTATTCACTTCAATAAGTGTCCTTCAGATGAGATGTTAAACTGAGGCCCCCTCTTGCCTGAGATGATGTCAGTTCAGGTTGATGTAACAGATCCCACAGATCCCACAGCACCTATCGAGAAGAAAAGAGTTTCCTGGTGCCCTGGTCAAATTTCTGCTAGTATCACCTTAGGTCTCCCCAAAAAGAGGCCACTAACCTGGTCAACAAAGGATAAACAAATAAACAGCACTGCTGTTTGCATGGTAGATGCGTCCCATAAGGGAACAATAATTTACATATAATTAGAAATAAAAATGAGTGCAGGATAAAGTGTTGTCCAGCATATCAAATAACTACTCTTGTACAACACCCATACCTGGAAATAATTTGCTGGTGGAACATGAAGTCAAGGCAGTTACAAGACTGGTCAGCTGAGAAAGAAAGCAGCAAGTATGCTTCAAATGCATTACTGTAAAATAACTAAGCAGTTACTTAAGTGTATCTTTAGGGATGTAGGGGAATAATTTACTTTATTTCAAGTATATAGAAACTTCTGATCCTGTCAGGCATGACCTCTAGAAAACCTACAGTATCACTGTGTTATTGCTGGTTAATGTCACATACATAAAATATACTAAATAAATGGACCCTATCACTACTACCACCATTAGCTTTGCAAAAACTTCTTTTATGGCGGAACATCCTTTACTTTATAATTAACTTCCCTGTAGTAATTATACCATAGTCATAAACCAGCTTAAGTCACAATTAACTTAAGTTTTTTTTTTTCTCTGTGGCCAAACTCTAACTGAAACAAGTGTTTCACAAGGCCCCACATTCTATTCTGTTTTCTTTCTCCAAAAACACTTTGAGCAAGGCCGAAAATAAAAGGAATCTAAAGACAAGTTTGCTTACACATTTAATATACATAATGAAATAAACTTCACCAAGCAACAGTACCCCTCAGACAGCTGTCCCAGACAATGCGCTCAGTATCCTGTGCTTTGTCCTTTTTGTTCAAAACACCACTCCAATCTACACAAAACTCACAGTCCATCATTACATCTGCAGTCCAAACACTGCACTTACCTACACAAAATTGACATTTAGAGTACTTTAAAATAATTCTGCAGTAGGAAGCCTTGAATGAATGTTGTCAGGCCGCAAATAATGTTGCACCTACTAAAATTAAAAAAATATTCAAATTCTATGATGCATAATTTGGCAAATGATGAATTCCCATCATGTATTCTAAAACAATAGTAAAAAAATCACACTCAGTAATTAATACAACTTAGGGCATATCATGTCCAGAAATCTCCTAACCCACTGCATCTTTTTCCTCGCGCCTTACTTAAAACTCCTTAATTGCAATATGACACAGAATGATTTGTATAACTATTGGTATCTGTATGAACACTGTAATGCAGTTGTCAACTATTATAGTTTGTTTCTTTAAAGAAGTGACTAAGCCCTGAACTCATAAAAAACATAAAAGCTTCCTGAGAGGCTTTAAAGCAGTTGTCTGGCAAATATTTTTTCATCCCACAAATCTCTAAAAAACAACCACTATGACGTGAGGGATAAAAGCTGTTTCTAGGAAGAACTTCCATCTATAACATCATTTGTGCAATCTGACATTGTTGTAGCCACCACAGGAATGTCTTACTTGCTCCAATTTTAGCATATCTCCATCTCACCTACAACAATAGAATATATACTCTCATTCCTAGGTGTGTAGTCTATTGCATACTTTTCACATTGTTATAACAGTAAAAGGCCAGAAGAGCCAGGCTGCATGCACCACTGTGTCTTTTTAGCTGTGCTGCTTTATTCCCCCATTGCTGCAGGGGAAATGCTTTGAGCTGTTTTACCAATATCTTGGTTCTGACATGATCCTGGATCACCAATGAGTTGACTGGAAAAGGAAGACTGAATATTTATCAGACTGCTGTCCTTCCCTTCCTAGGGGAGGCAGGGGGTGTTAGGCTGGGACAGGCTCAGGGCTTGCATGTGCCTACCTTTGGGAGGAAAACAAAAAGCATGATGCCAAACCACAGAAAACAGAATCTTCTTCTTCTTTCGGCTTTTCCCGGTTAGGGGTCGCCACAGTGGATCACCTGTCCGCTCATGATTGGCAGTGGAGTTTTACAGTGTTGAGTTGCCAGCCCGGCGCCCAACCTTCCACAGAAGGCAGACACACACGCACACACACTCACACACACACACACACACACACACACACACACACACACACACACACACACACACTCACACCTAGGGCCAATTTAGAGTGTCCAATCCACCTGCAGCATGTCTTTGGGATGTGGGAGGAAACCGGAGCACCCGGAGGAAACCCACGTGACCACAGGGAGGACATGCAGACTCCGCACAGAAGGCACCCCAGCCGAGGATCGAACCGGAGAACCTCTTGCTGTGAGGTGACAATGCTAACCACTGCACCACCATGGCCACTCAAACCACAGAAAACAGAATACTATTTAATAATAAGCGCTTACATGCTAACAAGTTAAAGGACTTCTTCAGATGGTAACACCATTTTAAACGGCCCTTTAAATATAATACAAAAATACTTTTGGATAAGATAAGTGGGGGTACTCCATCCTAAACTCCTATTAGGGGACATTTTGCAGCAGACACGCAGAGGAAGCATGTCAGAACATGCAATTTATGAACAATGCTGGATATCCAAGCATAGTGGAAAATAATAAAGAAGTGACTGGGACCACTATAATAATTCTGACAGTGTGTACTATTTACCTTCTGCTTGACATGAGCAGTAATCCCAATATCCCAATGTCAGCAGTACCTAATGGTAGTTTAAGAACCTTATAAAAACAAGCAGTGTGCCAACGAGGTAAAACCAAGACATTATAAAACACAAATACCTTGTAAAGAATTGCCCAGAAAAGAACCTGTACTAGGACAAATTTAATGGTACTTCACAGATAAAAACTCAATACAAAAGTAAAAAATCCAGTCACATGCTTTCGTCCATAAAAATTCAAGACTTCATCAGAACAACATACACAGAGTTACAAGTAGTTTAAATAGTGAAAAAACACCTCCCATCAATTAAAATTAGTGACATCATCACTACTTGAAGGTCCAATATGATAAAAAAATCAGGAACTAAAACAGTCATGTTAAAATAGTAGATTTGTATTTCAAAATAGGCATTAGGGAACAGCAATCATTAATATCTAGACCAGGATTGGCATTTAACCTCAGTTGCCAAAAAAAATTTATTTTTTCCAGTTTATTTTGCCAATGTCTCCCTTTAATGTCTTCCTTCACTATATGTAAAATACCAAAATGGAATCCAGTGCAAAGGGGGGAATTTTCTAAGTGCCCAAATAAATAAACCATTATTTTTATTTTTGGTTTTTATTGCCTATAGATGCTCGTAAATACATTTTAGAAAGAGTCTCTCAGTTTTCCCAATGTAAAATTCTTGACATCCTATACATACTGCAATCTATACCAGACCCTTTGACCCACAGTTTCCTGTGGCTAATTTGACCTTCATAAGAGGGTCACCTACAGATGTCACTCTCTTCCAGGATTTACCTACAATAACCATAGGCACCACACTTAAACTTACCCTTGAAATTTAAATTTTCCGGGTCCTTTGGGTGCTCTAACAAATATTTCAAGTTGAAATCAGTTCTATATACAAACCTAGGGGTGTTACCAACACTCTGAAAAATCTCACTGTTACCCCTGAATATAACCCAGTTCTTCTCCAATACCTGTCTTACCCTTCCACTAATGTTACCATAAGTTAAAACCATAGATTGAACATATGACCCCTTGTCAACCTCTGAGTTATTTTCCACAAGGGGAATACCCAGCAGGGGTATGTACTGAGTACCCCAAACACACGTGACTTGCTCATGTCCCTTGGGTAATATCTATCCAAAACAAAACTGAACAAGAGTTCCCATCTCATACCTAAAAACCTCCAATTCAGAACACAACCTTGCCACCCCAACTATTTGGCCCTTGACAATATTTTTCTTTACATGTCCAGGGTGACAACTTTTGAAATCTAAGTAATCATTAGAGAAGGTGGGTTTTCTATAAATTTTAGAAATTAATTTTAAGAACCACAAATAGGCACTTAGAAAATTCCCCCCTTTGCACTGGACTCCAATTTGGTATTTTACAGATAGTGAAGGAAGACATTAGAGGAGGACATTGGCAAAATAAACTGGAAACAATGGAATATTTTTTGGCAACTGAGGTTAAATCCCAATACTAGTCCAGGTATTAATGACTGCTGTTCCCCAATGCCTATTTTGAAATACAAATCTACTATTTTAACATGACTCTTTAATTTCTTGATTTTTTAATCATACTGGACCTTTAAGTAGTGATGATGTCACAAATTCTAATTAATGGGAGGTGTTGTTTTTTCACTATTTAAACTACTTGTAATTCTGTGTATATTGTTCTGATGAAGTCCTGGATTTTTATGGACGAAAGCACTCAATTGGAGTTTTTTACTTTTGCATTGAGTTTTTATCTGTGAAGTACCACTAAATTTGTCCTACTACAGGTTGTTTTCTGGGCAATTCTTTACGAGGTATTTGTGTTGTATATCATTTAAGAACCTTATTCACTCACTTCCTACCTGCAGAGTTATGTACTGCAGAATGGGAGACTGGCAAGGTCAATTGCTTGCTTAAAGGGGCACCAGCAAATAGTTATAGGAAGCCACTAATCCATTAGAATATAAAGCACTGTTAAAACTGTGCAGCTCAATTTATACAAATTCTTGTCTCACCCATCACGTGAAGCCACTAAGTTTTCCAGAAGCTGAGCTTACCACTGTGGTCAGTTCACCCCAGATATTGTTATTTCTTGGCCCAACTCACTTTTTTTAGTATTACCCACTGATTTCAGAGGAAGAATTACTCAGAAAATGTAATGCTTTTTCTATGAAAATGCACCTGTTTTCCTCCTGAATTTAATCCCATCGGTTTCACAACATGCAGTCTTAGGATCATTATTCTTACATGAAGCACCTTCAGTACCAATTCTGTTTCACATCCTTTGGATAACTTAAGGACTTAATCATAATAACTGTAACATTTTTCATTCTAAAGGAAAAACCTCCAATTTATCCCAAAAGGACTATTCTACTTCACCCCTCTTCAGAAATGTCCATGATGCATCCTAGCAGCCCATTTTCGATCTCCATTTGCTTTGGTTTCCATTTAAAATGGATGCTTCATTGACTGCTCCCACTGAATTTGCTGAATTATCAAATTCATGGGCTAGAATCCCTTGTTTAGGTAGGGGTGTTAAAACTGCAAAATAGACTTTGAGACATCAGCAATCCTTTGTGCTCTTTTTATGTGTTACCAACTGTTCCTTTCCCTCAAAGCTCATACCTTTTTACATTGTATAACAGATTGCAAATATCTAGATGATTTGTTATGAATTTATTTCAATGTTGTTACTCATGTTGCATGCTCTTCCAAGAACTACTTACTGTTTTGACTACTACATACTGTCTGGTTACTAAAACAGTAGCTCACTATTGAATAAGCAAATAAGCAACAACTAAGTAATAATGTTGGGAAATAGTGAGGTTAGTTACCACAGCTGAATGGTTACACAGCTCTCTGACTATTATTCTATTTCACAAACTGTGAAAAGTGGACATTTGGCATAGGCTGCTGCTGATTGTACTACATTATATTACTTTATCTCTGTATGTATGTATGTATGTATGCATCTCTCTATTTATTTAGTCATTTAGTTGCTTTTCTTGCTCCTTTAACTTGTTAAACAAGCAGCCTATCTGTACAGTGCAAAACGCTATGTTAAGTGGTTGCCCAGTGATTGTCAGTATGCACAGGAAGTTACAGCTTTCATACTGCTTTCTTCATTTCAACTTCTGTGACTTCATCACTATATGTTATATGTTTTCTCTTAACTAAACCTGTTCTGGTTATAGCACTTTAGTGAACACTGGCTGTATCCACCCCTCCAAGACTAACAGCTTGTATAATACCAACTGTTCCTTCTGCCTTATGTGATAGTGAAGCAGTCCTGGCAAATTTTGAAATCTGTTCCATTCTCTGTGCTAATTAACTACACTGGAAGCAGAAAGAAGAACGTTATGTCTCTCTTCTGACTGCAGAAAACTTTGCAAGAGGATAAGGATAACCATTTGCTACTGTCAAATTGTACTACAGGTGGAGTACTTCAACAGAGATTACAACAAATAAAGAAAAGAATGTGGAAGTGAGGATGTATGAGGCACAAAACTTTTAAATCAAAACAGCAGTATTCCAGTTTATTTCAAACATTTTATTAACCAGAAAAATTATAAATCATGGTCACGGTCACTAAATTAAAAGCAAATGAGTTTATAAAAGTTACACAGCTATGGTACTATAGTTATAAAAGGGGATTTGGCCTTACCAGAATATGAGTTCATACAAATAATAAAATGAAATATGGTGAAAGAGAAGCTGCTTATGTAAAGCTGGGTATTATCTCTAACATAGTAGATAAAGGATGTAAGACAGAAATATCACATCTGAAAATTGAAGAGATGTGATTCTTTATGGTGCCGTACATCTCAAATGATACAAATGAAGATGATGATGTGTGGTATAAGATCCTGTTTTGGAGTCACATGACAAAGGTACAGTGGCAGAGGGAGGTGGTGAAGGGGGTGTTACACCCTAGGCTGCCTGTAAAAAGGGGGCAAGTTATGAGGAGACAAACATAGGCAAAACAGGAGTAGAGATAGGCATTGGCCAGTTTTTAATGAATGCAGTGGTGGTGGGTAAGGAAAGATATCTTATATATGGTGCTATCTTACACTCAGTAAGTAATGGACATGGAGGTCTGAGGACGAGTCAGGTGAAATGTTATTCACAATAACATTTTATACCTAAAGATCATTGACCACTCTCTACATTTTTCTTTTAGGTTATATACCTCACATGTGCTGACCTTCCATCTCCTATTGTCTATTCCCACTCCTGTCCCTTTCTCTCTCTCTTTCACATACTCACACAGACACCCTGGCTACTGTCCTATAATCACTCATTTCTCTGTCCTCACTCTCATCCTCCCTGTTCTTGGCCTTATCAGACACTTTGCAGTTCCTGGGCTCTGCTGTTCTAACACTCCTGTTCTGCCCTCTTAATTTTCTGTCACATCCCACTGCCTTCTTTCAAACTTATTCTGTTCCTCTTCTTGCTGCTGATAATCTTTTGGGTATTACATTAGCTGATCCATGGTTTCTTTTGCCTTGCCTTCAGTACATCTAATGTCCAGCAGACAAATATATATCATATGTATAATGTCAATGTTTTACTCACGTAAGTGTATTTATAGTACTTTTCTACTGTCACTTTGCATATCCTGTAGATTTGCATTTTGCCTGGATTAACAAGTAGACCAGAGTTTATTTTTGATACATTTGCTTTTCTTTGAATAAACTAGTGTCATGAACTCGTATCTGTATTTAGTATACAACATGCATGCTGCTCTTATCTTAGTTTTGGTCATTTACTGCTGGTGATCAAACTATACTTGCCTCTGTCTAAATACTGTGTTAATGAATCTCTTCAGCTGTTGCTTACTTATTGCTGACATATGAAATAGTTTTGCTCATTGTCAGCATTTTCTGCATATTCCTACATGTACTACAGTTTGTTGTCTGAAGCAATTGCAATTATACTCTGGACTTCTTGTTAGCAAATTCTGCACATTAAGACATTTTGTCTTTCAGGTGTAAGCAAGCCCAGCAAATACTCCCAAAGATATATATATATATATATATATATATATATATATATATATATATATATATATATATATATGGTTCCCCTTCAGATGATAGAACTTTTAAAAGCTTGACTTTTATATGGCCGAGATCATATGATCGAACATTTAAAAGTTCGAATGGTCTGAATGGAGATCCCCCATACAGAGCAGAATGAGAAGATTTCCTTTTTCCCCAATGTAGTGCAATCTCGGAGTTGTTATATTTAAATAGTGGGGGGGGGGGCTTGACACCTGCTAGAAATGTTGTTTTTTTTTTTTTTAACATGTCCGAACTTTCAAATGTTCGATCATATGGTCTCAGCCATATGAAAGTCTAATATTTGTAATTTCGATCATGTAAAGTAGACACACACACACACATATATATATATATATATATATATATATATATATATATATATATACGTGTGTGCGTGTGTGTGTGTATGTGAACATAAATAATTAAGTTGTGTGATTATCTGACTTAAAGACTAATGTGATCGCTCAAACTCTTTGCCAGGATTTTAGACATCTACATTTTGGACAATTAAGGGCAGCAAAAATAAAACCCATAACTCGAGCTAACCCTGGAACATTCAGGAACTACTCCAAGGCTAAATTCTTAGTAAAAAGTGATAACCTGGCAAAATTTCAAACCCCGTTATACCCTTAGAACACTGCTACCTATGCAGAACTGATCACAGAAACCCTACGCAGGCATGTTAATAGCTGTAGAGAGGCAGCTGTACCCACCAAAAATAAGTGCAGAACAAACTCAAAAAAAAATCTGCTGGAATCACAACATCAACAGGATGTACAGCAGAAGGAAGAAAATCATGATAAAAATTAGTAGGTGTAGTGCCCAGTAGGATCAAAGCACTTTTATTAAATGAAACAAACAACTCAAAAGACAAAGTCTAACAAAGCCAAATTTGAGGTACGTATGGCCTTACAGGCCAAGGACAATCACAAGGCATTCTTTAGCTATGTCCACAACCTCAAAGACAATACAAAATTATGTGCAAAGCTGATTGTTAATGGAGCCATCTACACTGAGCTAGAAGAACAGCAAACCTACTGGCAAACAAATTCAGCTCTAACTTTACCCCTACCACAACTTTCCCTCACGAAATGCAATCAAATATAACTCCCCCAACTATCACCAGGGAACAGGTCCTCAAAGCTCTCTCTAAATCCAAGACCACTGCCTCAATGTGCCCCAACAATAGCCTAGGCTGCCTTCTCAATAGCATGAAACATGACCTATCAGGTCCACAGTAATCACTATTAAACCACAACCTGCAAACAGTTTTTTTTTTGCCTCACAAATGAAAATGGCAACTGTCATCCCTTTGCACAAAGGCAGGCCACCTAATGATCATGGAAATTAAAGTCCGCAAGTCTCTCTATTTTCATATGCAAAGCCAAGAAAAGAATTAGTATGGAAATTATTAATAATGAAATAGGAAGCCTTTAGACAATGAACCCAACCTAGTTTGGTTTCATTAAGGGTAGGTCATACCTACTCAACCTGGTAGAGTTCTTTGAGAAAGTCACCAAAGCAATAGGCAAAGACAGATTGGTTTACAATGCGTACATTGACATGGCCAAAGCATTTGAGACAATACCCCACTTGAACATTGTTGACAAGCTCAAGAGGTTAGGTGAAAGCCTTGTGTCACCCATTGGAAAGCCAGCTGTCCCACAGAAAGGACCTAGGAAGTTAGAACTGGACAGTCCTCCTCTACAAAGAGGCCAGTTAGCAGCAGATTCTCTGAGGGATCAGTCCTGGGGCTGCTCCTTTTTGTTATCTACATTTCTGAAGCCAAGGCCAATGACCAAATTTGCAGATGATTGTAAATTAAGAATAGTCACAAACTCCTCCACCAACGCTAATGTTCTCCAAGAAGGGCTAACACAGACAAGTAACTAGTGTCAGAGAAATGGACTAAAGCTAGATGCCAAGAAATACATAATAGTAACTCTTGAGAAGTTGGCTTCCCTTGGTAACTGCCATATTGACAATGCCCCTCCAACCCAAGAGTCAACCCTGTAGCCAGGGACTTAGGGACACATATAGACAGTAATCTAGCCTTTGACCAGCATGTGTCTATAGTAGTGAGGAAATCATTCTATGTTGTGCAACTTATAAACAAAGGTATTGCATCTAGGTCCAAAGAGGTCCTTGTTCCACTATATTCAGCACTCATCTAACTTATCATTGAGTAATGACCCTCTGCTAACCAGGCATATCCAAAAATTAGTATGTCCACAGAGGGACCTCATAAAAGAATAAAGGGCATAAAATACGTGTTCTCTGCAGTCTGCCTCAAAGCCCTATACTTGTATTATGTTTCCTACAGGCTGTTGTAGGGGGTGGTCTGTGCCTAGCATACAAGGTATTTTCAGACATCACTCTGATGGGCTTCCTATGTATCCGCAGAACTAACAGCACCAGATTTACCCACTGTAAGGACTTACACCTTGCCAGTGATATAAACAGGACCTGCTGGAAAGACAGATATGTATCCCAGAGATTACCTCTACCCATTTCAAGTGTAACTTGGACAACTGGATGCAGAACCAGAAATCCATTCCTGGTTTGGCAGCTGTATCTGTAATGGACATAAATAACCTGTAAATGGTTCATCTCCCAGGCCACTACCTATAAATGTTTCATCTCCCAAGCCCCTGCTTATACCTATCAAGGGTTCCAGAACTTGTCCAAGATTTGGGATGTATGGCTAGGCTTCAAATTAACCCAGTGGTTATTAGCCTAGTGCACATCTATGAACCTATGAGTAGAGATCTCTGGGGTCTAGTAAGGGGTTTGAAGAAATTATGGAAATAAAGTAAGTAATTTAGAAGGAATACCTTCAGATATAAAGGGGAAGTAAAACGGTGACCAAAGGTAGTATTAATAATGTGTTAACTGCAAAGTAAAAAGAAAAAGATAACACAGAGAAAATACATTTCTATAGGATAACAGTTTGGTGGGGTGGAAAAGAATAACATGAGTATGGCAGGGTATGAAATGATGTGAGAAATATGATTAGGGAATACAGAGAAATGTAGAAGCTGTAAGGATCAAGATGTGTTTACTATGGTAACATTTTTAAGTTTTCATTTAAATTTGTAGTAATCACAGTTAGAAAAGTTGAGGATACATGCAAGCAGGCTAACAGACTGGATACATACTTGTCATCAAGTATCAGAAAGGGAAATGCTGAAAGAATTCATAAACATGAAGGAGCTAGGGTTTGAAGAAGACAAATTGGCATATTTTATAAAGCAAGATATTTGGCAGAGGAAGAGTTATGTTAGACATAAGTAGATATGCAGGAAATCCTGATTGTCATCCTCATAGAGTAATAGAATTACAGAGAATAATTTAATCCTAACATGTGAGTATAATATGCCATATCAAAAAGGTGAGATTACTGAAGATTACAGGGATGCAACAGTGGATCACTTCTGAAAAAAAGAACCAAGAACCCAGTCACTTATTTACCACTACACTTAACATATAACTCAATAACATTATACAAGCTAGGGAAAGAAAACAGTGGTTTAAGAAGAATAACTCAGCAGTGAATGCAAAACAACACAGCTTTACAAAGGTAAAATCTGATTAGACTATTATGGTAAATTTCATTTACTGTGCTTCTGAATAAAGTATTATGTTTGGTTATGACGTTTTGGGATCTCAATGAAAATTTTGATTTATTGTCATTCAAAAGTCTGGTTGATAAATATTATAAGATGAATGATAAACTACTGGGGTGGATTAGGTGGTGGTTGTCAGATAGATCAAATTGGTGATGCTAAGAGGATGAAATGTTGAGGATTATCAAATTTGTTAGCAGGGCTCTACAAGAGTTAGTTCTATGTCCAATGTTGTTTAAATATTTTATGCATGATATATACTGGGGCTGAAGAATAAGAAAAATATGTTTTGCAGATAACGTTAAGATAATTTCAGTAGATCTGGATATGGAAGCTAATCTTCAGAGGGATGTGTAGAGGTTGGAGAAGAGAGAGAAGTGATATTGATTTACTACCAGAAAGTGTAAAGACATTCTGTTTGGGCATGTCACCACTGGATAAAATATATACTGAGTGAACTAATTTTAGATATTTCATGAAGACGAAAGAGAATGGCATGAGGATTTGAACTTCTTTTGGAGACTACAAGAAGAAGGAAAGAAAACAAATGAGAATTTGAATGCCACCTAAATGTAATGCTACATGATGTTTTAATGCAGTTAGAAACATACTGTTAAGAGGCAGTGCATACACTGGGAAGGTGTGTGTTTTGTGATGCTAAGGTGACCTTATCTTTTATTGTTTCTAAGGCATTGGTAAACCTTTACATAGAGAAATGTAACTGTGGTGTTAAAAAGGCCAAGGAGGAAAATGGAGAAACTCCATGTTTACACAGAAAAATATACAGCGGTGTAGGAATGCCAGGTAAAGTGAATATATAAACTCTGGAGGAAGGGATAAGTAAAGTAAATATAATGTGGACTTAGAAATGGTGGAAGCTTTTGAGATACAGATAGAATGACAGAAGAAACAGAAAAGTACATGAATGACAAATTAATGTGGATTATTTTAATGTTGATAAAAGAAAGTACTATTTTTTTCTAAGGGATTTATGATGAGATTCAATAAATAGTATACTTTAAATCAAGAATAAATTAACTATAGCAATTGAGCAACTTGATGAATAAATGTGTCTTCTTTGCTGGAAAATATAATATAATGAAAATAGTCTTCAAAATACAAATTAATTAAAATGTGGCTGCTTAGATTGTACACCAAATTACATGAAAGGTACTCAGACTAACCAATGGATGGAATGTTTAAGATGCTCACTGCAACATTCAACTGAAAAAAAAGTTGTGTAAAATCTTAACATAACCACAGATGTCCTTCTCTTCCATGTTGCAGTATTCTACATATGGGTTTTGTTGCAGTATTCTACATATGGCTTTGCTCCTCTTGTCTCACGTACGTACAGCCAGTATACAAAATTTTTCAGTCCCTCTGAGGTGCGTGGGACATCTGACATGGCTTGAGGGAATGTGGGCCATAAAAATGAGGTCTGCACGCACCAACCCTCAGAACTGAAAGCTCCAGTTGGAGTTAGTCCTAATAAGGGCAATTTTTGCCCAGAAAGGGAAATGCAACCTAACAGGTGGGGAAGGAGGGTGGGAAGGAATACTGCAACAAGGAAGAAAAGGACATCTATGGTTATGGTAAGATTTTACACAACTTTTCTATGTCCTTCTATTCTAGTGTTGCAGTATTCTACATATGGGTGAGTGCCAAAGCTCACTGTGACTGTGGAGGTGGTTTAGAGGCAGACTCCAGGAATCCGTTAGGATAGCCCTGGCAAACCCTGCCCTGGATCTAGAGATGTGGTCTAGTTTGCAGTGTTTGATGAAGGTGTGACCTGAAAACCAAGTAGCTGCTCCAGAATAGTGGAGGTATCCAGGCCCTTAAAGAAGGCTCCTGAAGAGGCCATATCTCTGGTGGAGTGTGTTTTAACTGCACCTTGCAGAGATTTACCATGGAGTTGGTAGCAGAAGGTGATGGCCTTGGAGATCCAGGCCAGTATGGTCTGTTTGGACACTGCCTTCCCTACGGCTCTAGGGTGGAATGATATGAAACGCTGGTCTGCCTGTCTGATGGGCTTGATTTTATGCAGGTAAAATCTGAGTTGTCAGTGGACGTCTAGGGAGTACAGTACTCTCTCACTGTCCCCCTGTAAGTTGGGGGAAAAGGCGGGTAGGTTTATGGCCTGGTTAAGGGGCTGGTCATTCACCACCTTGGGCTTGAAGGATGGGTTAGTCTTAAGGGTAAAATCTGGACAAAGGCCCATGAAAAATAGGTACAAATATGTATGTTGATTAAAGTAAAATTTGCATACATAATTATGCAACCCCACCCACTCCAATGGAATTATGGGATACCAACTTTCAAAAGCAAACTGAAGAAAAGACAACCAAAATATGGCCCCAGAGCCCCCCTGCAGCTATTCTAATGCCCCATTACCTGGCTATTCCACCCCATTTATGATAAATACTAATGTGCATACTGCTTTCTTTCTACAATGATTATTTGGATTTTATTTTATATTTTATAGCACAAACACTAATAGACATCTGTTAAACAAAGCAATACAGTCTCACAATGAAAACAGACTTGGCATTAAAACTTTTCTGCCCTTGAAACTCACACTAATTGAAACAGCACTGAAACCCACATCCAAAGAAAATGCATCTGGCCAGTGGTGGATAAAAATTACCTTTGGGCTGTTTTCAAATCATAGGTCCCTTGCACACAAAACAAGAAACCTACATGTGTTCTTTGATATACCTTCCTGACTTTATTAAATTATATTCCTTGTATAATACAGCACACTTGTTCATGCTAAAGAGATCTGTAACTAGGTTGCTGCTAGCAAACAACTTTATATTTCATTGTTTCGTCTACACGTAAAGTGCCTGTTGCCCTTAAAGAATAAATTGCCTATGTTACATTAAAACAATGATAAGCTAGTAATATTTCAATAGGGAATGGATGGCAAACTGATAATAAGTTCATTGTAAATAGGTATCTCTGCCAAAGGAGGACATTCTCGGGACTGCAGCGTCCAACCCCTTTAAAAATATAACACAGTACAGTATCAGCAATCCATCTACAGACTGTGGGAGTAGAACCCACAGCCTTCTGCAGCAAAAGCAAGTATGCTACCTGTTGTGCTACTAACAATGCAAGTAGACTTTGCATAAGCAGCACTAAACTAAACTTTCCCTGAAGAATTGCACAGCACAAGAAATCAGGAAAAAGCAAAAAATATATTGGGGGGACAAAGGCCCAAAACTGGGGACACATTTTAAACATTGCATGTATAATCTTAGAAAGTTGCTAGAATAAAATGTGTTACCATGTGTTTCTTAAAAGACAGGAAGAAAAACTTAAATGGCTATCATTATTTAATTAATTCAGTTCTCACTTATTTGCCAGAATAAAATAAAATGTATAGTTTTTAACATTTGTTTACTGGGAAAGTCTGACTTGGAATGAAGCTAATTTTTAGCAGATGCCTGGGGAGAAATGCTATAGATGCATATCTAGGTAATGTGGGAGGAAACCAGAGCACCCAGAGGAAACCCATACAAAGACAGGGAGGACATGCTGACTCTACACAGAAGGCACCTCAGCCAAGAATCAAACTAAAGAACTTCTTACTGTGAGGCAACAAAACTACCACTGCACTGCACCATCCAAATTGTAAGAGGAACAGACCAAAAGTATGAGCCAAACACATTCCAGACATGTGTAAATGTCTACAGTTGAGAGCTATAACTCCAGCAGAGTTCACATAAATAAACTCAGCAGCAGTGGACGCAATTCAAATTGGACGCATGTTCCACTTCTGAATGGCAGGCTGGCAGCTTAAATCCCAACACGGGTCTTCAATGGAAAATAAATGTAGCAGCTCAGTACACACACACACACACACACACACACACACACACACACACACACACACACACACACACACACACACACACACACACACCTCAAATAAGTAAACTCAGCAGCAGTGGACTTCATATAAATAAACTCACTTAAATTCAGCAGCAGCGGACTTCACTTCACATAAATAAACTCAATTCCGAATAGCAGGCTGGCAGCGTACATCTATGGAAAAACTATACACACTCCTCAAATAAATAAACTCAGCAGCAGCGGACTTCACATAAATAAAGTCAACAGGATTTCACGTAAATAAACTCAGCAGCAGTGGACTCAATTCAAATTGTGTGCATGTTCCACTTCTGAATTGCAGACTGGCAACTTACATCTATGAAAAATCTCAACATGGGTGTTCTATGGAAAATGAATGTAGCAGCTCAGTATACACACACACACACACACACACACACACACACACACCTCAAATAAATAAACTCAGCAGCAGCGGACTTCTCTTCACATAAATATACCTCAACTCATTTAAACTCAGCAGCGACGGACTTCACATAAATAAACTCACTTCTGAATGGCAGGCTGGCAGCTTACATCTATGGAAAATCTACACACCTCAAATAAATAAACTCAGCAGCAGTGGATTTCACATAAATAAACTCAGCAGCACCGGATGCAATTCAAATTGTGCACGTGTTCCAGTTCTGAATGGCAGGCTGGCAACTTACATCTACGGAAAACCCCAACACGGGTGTTCTACAGAAAATAAATGTAGCAGCTCATTCTTCCTTACCTGGAAGACCAGAATGTGTAGTTCAGGTGCAAGCTTCTCGTTCTCGTCTAGTTTCAGGCTTCTCATTCATAACTGCAGCAGCAGTTCATGTTGTTAGACTTCTCATCATCTGTCCTGCCCCTCTTGTAAACTCGGAACAGCTCTCAGCTGAATTCCGACAGGATGGATGAAGCTGACATCACTGTGCATGCCTCTGCATGATAATGTCAGTCCAAAAAAAAAAAAAAAGGCAGAAATAGAAATAAACAAAAAAAAAAAGCCGAAAAACTCAGAAATTAAGGGGTGCCACTCAGGAATCGTGGCACCCCATTATTTAGACCTTAAAAACCGGGGAAAACCGAGAGATTCAGTATGGTTGAAAGGTATGCTGAAAGGGTCCCCAACAGGGTACTTATCTTAATTCTGGCGTACGACTAGCTGCTGAGAAGCTCTGAGGGTTGGTGGTACAGAAGTCACTTTTATGGCCAACATTCCCTCAAGCCACGTCAGACATCTCACGCACCTCAGAGAGACTGAAAACTTTTGTATACTGGCCATACGTACAGAAGACAAGACGAGTAGACCTATATGTAGCATACTGCAACATTGGAATAGAAGGACATCTCAAGGTGCCAGCTTTACTGACTATGGTAAGCAAAACAAACCAGCCAAGACAGTGAGACCTGAAGAATGAAATCAATCTTATCAGTGATAGTGGTTTAGAGCCAGAATGCACATAGCAAAAATGAAAAGAAACCTGAGTGTGTGTGTGTGTGTGTGTGTGTGTGTGTGTGTGTGTGTGTGTGTGTCTGTGTGTGTGTGTGTGTGTGTGTGTGTGTGTGTGTGTGTGTGTGTGTGTGTGTGTGTGTGTGTGTGTGTGTGTGTGTGTGTGTGTCTAGGCATGTTTCCGTGTTAGAAGCCCCAGTAGGTGATAATCATCACACGGCTGCAAGGTGATTGGTCATGGTTACATTTGACCATTAACAAGGGGAAACAGGCCAAAATAAAATTAGAGATGTAATATATGCTGCGGGTTTACATTTCCCCCATCTGCATAGATCCCCCTGTGTCTGTTTCCTGAATTTTGAAGTCATCCAGTATGTTTGGCACTGTTATGAGTCTGTTCTTTTACTCTGCAAGTATTTCTTTAAAGTAACACTTCCTTACATTATCCCCTTACCCAATGACCTCTCAACCTCTGGCTATTCCTGTTGATAGCAAAACACCTTCTTTTTTTGAAGATGGATTAAAAGTAGAGGAAGAAGTCTGAGCCATGCTACATACAGAAAAATGGCACTTCATTCCATGTAGAAACTTTGTAAAAAAATTACATCGCAGGTTTAAGAAACAGTCAGGGAAATGGTAGAGTGTATCTCTAGAATGGCAAATTCACTAAGTCCTATTGATAGCAGGCCAAAATATGCCAGGCATCTGGAGCATTTAAATTCAACTGTAACTAATTGTATGGCCACTTTTGATGTCCTAGTTAGTACTGTTTAGTTTTATGTTTTTTTTAATCTTGATCCTACTTTGGAGAAGCCATCTTAGATCTGGCACTAAGGGCCTTAAAGTGTGTACTTATTTGAGGACAGGTAGTCAGCACAATTTAACTAGAAGTCAATAGCAAAAAACAAAACAGAATATCCACAGTGAGCTTCACGAAACCCAACTACAGCAAAATGGGACTGCCTACAGAACGTCTAAAAACAAATGGGGGATAGAGAAACAAAGCTGAAATAAGTGCTTTTACAGGAGCATCATTATTTTATGCTATCTAAATGCCCAAATCAAAGCAAAGAAAAATATTGTTTTTATTAGTGGAGCCAAAGAACATTGCAGAGAATAAGAGAGTATCATGAAGTAAAATGCTCTGACTATGGGAAGCAGAGATAACACTGTATCGGCCAAAGTAGACCAAAGTGAGTTCCACTTGCAAAGGGCCAAAACCTGGAAAAAATAATCAACAACACAAAGGAGGATTGTTATTTAAACCACTGTTTGGGAACAAGCAGTTGTTAGGAGGACACTGCAGCTAAGTAAAGGGCAACGGATTGGATCAGATGGTGACAGCGAATAGGCAGATAAGATTTTGCTCAGTTATGACAAACAGAGAAGAGGAAGTGCCCAAATTGAACAACACCTTTGAAGAAAGTGAAAAAGGAGCTCCAGAATGGTCATACTGATACTAGTTACGAGGGATACTGACAGGAAGGGAAAAAAGAGAAAGAAGGAATGTATTGTAAGATTTAGAATGGAAAGTGCAGAAACACAAAGAATGATGAAGAGAATCTAACAGAAGCACAGGAAATGATGATAGGAGAAGTTGAGAATCAGGTTTGAGACAGAAATGATGACACAAACCAGAATGAGATGGAAATGAGAAACATAAATTATTTTTGATGGTGGCAGGGAAGAATGGATGGGAAATACTTAGCAAAGCAGCTGAAAGAGCAAAAGGGAAATTTAACTGTGGATTGGGGGGGGGGCAAAGGAATTACAGTTAAGGATGAAAAGGAGCTAGAATTAAGAGCTTTTCATGAGGTATTGTATGAACCCCAAATGAGGGAGAAGAGAGGAAGGAGAAAAAATGACACAAGGATATGACTGAAAAGGGAGGACAGGGAATGATTAAACAGGGAAATGGAAGAACACAAGGTATTCAACCAGATCAAGAGGTTAAAGTGAGGTGGTGACAGAAGATAGTTTATCACAGAATTCTACAAAATGATCAGTTTATCACAGAATTCTACAAAATGATCAGATGGTTCTGACTGTGGAGTCAGCACAGTTTTATAACTTATTCAGGAAGACAGAAAGTCTGTCACAATTAAGTAGGCCATGGTGGTAATACTGAAAACGTGATGATTTGGAAACAGGAGTTAAGAGACCATTCTCTGCTTAAATGTGGAATATGAATATAATGGCATCATATTATCAAATCAACTACACTTTTTTACTGGAATTAATAAGAGAGGGGCAGACAGAGTTAGTGTCGGGGAAACAAGGAATGGATAATCCCTGACTATTGGTAGGATGCATAAATGAGGAATGGAATGGTGGGATGTCATTACATAGCATTACAAAGCCTTATTGCATAACAATTCTAAGAAAATTTTAAAAGAAAATGAGATGTGGAAAAGATATAAGGATTAACCAGACAGCAACTACACTGTCAAAGAAATCCCCAAAATGGAAAACAAGACAAGACAAGGCTGCCCATAGTCATTATCCACTTTTTTCATTTGTTTTGTTTTGTTTTGTAAAGGAAGAGCAGAAGGACACTGGATGAAACAAGCTGGCTAGAGGCATACTTTATAGTGTTTGCAGATCTGGATGTTAATGACAAAAGAAACAGATGGTTTCCTGGAAGAAGTAATGGAAGAATTCAAAAGGTAAGTGGAGTAACCTGGGTTAGAATGTAATAGGTAATGGGGATCTGGAAGGGAGAGGGAAATAAGATGACGGAAAGAGATTAAATAAAGTTAGGGAGCTGACTGACTAGAGAAGGAGGCTTCTGGAGCTTATCTAAGCAACCATGTGTTGTTTTGTGACTGACTGTGAAGTAGCCTGGTAAGAGAAGAATTACTTTGATTTATGTTTTATTCTTTACCATGTTTTTTACTGTTTGTAGGAAGAAATGGATAGCCTGTAGACAAGAAGATTTACTTTGATTTATATTTTGTTGTTTTACCTCTAATTTTCCCAGTTAGTTGTTAGAAATGGATACATTTTAGACAGGCAAACTCCAGCCATTGCAAGGGGCCTAGTGAGCTGTAAATTCACACAGACTGCAGACAGGCAACACCAAGCTAATCTGAACAATCTGTGTTGCTTTGTAATTTGCTGATCTTTACTGTTAAATAAGAGATGTGACTGTGAACGACAGTGAGCAGAAACTAGCGGGCACATCTGTATGTGATGTAAAAGAATTTCAGCTTATCTGCGACTTTCACAACTGGTATGGTCAGAGTAATGAATTTATTCCACTTAATTTAATATTTAGTTGTGTATTGTTTGTTACTCTTCTCAGAGAAGTTAATTTGAACTCTTTTTGAAATTTGTGGTAAGTAATTTTGATTATCCTTTTCTTTTAGAATTCTTTATTAATTTGCAGCTGAATATGGATTTCTTAAATGAGTATGCCGTTAATGATTTGCTAAAGAGTAAGTATCTTGTAAACTCTACTAAATGCTATCCATATTTAAAGATAACTCCTGATAACACTGATGATCTGTGCTCTTCATATCAAAACTTGTATGATTTGCTTTCCATTTCATTATTAGTAGTGAATCTAAACTTGATGACGATTGCACTTGCACAACTGGCACGGCTTGGAGAACTGTTGTTATATATATATTAGTGATTGGATTGATGAGGTAAATAATATTAGATAAAAAGCAAATAGAACACATTCAGGAAAGGAAGTGTCTATTGCCAGTAAAGAACACTCAACCCCTATTGAACAAGATAATACTACTGGCAACTTTGGAATTGTGGATACAGGTATTCAGCAATCTGAGGATTGTGAAGATACAGAACAAAATAAAAAAAAGAAAGAAAGGACAGAGTTCACAACAAATAAGTAAGAAAAAGAAACTGGTTGGTGTCTATAAAGCAAAGATGATACATACTAAAAAGGGCACTGCTTTGTTATGTAACACGCAGATTATAGGGAATGATAAAATGTTTCTATCAGAAAACCTTAATTCTGCAGAAAAATGCATCATTTTTCCAAAAGAGAATGTAGAAAAAACAGGGAAAGGGCAGGTGAAAAGGAAGAAATCAATATCGAACGTGGAAGGATTGAAGAGCATTACTGTCTGAAAAAAAAGTAGAGAGACAGAAGTTGACAGAATAGTTGAAGTTGTGGATGTACAACACCAGCTAGATGAGAACTGTATGCTTGCAAATGTAAAAAGCAATGAAAACATAAGATTAATAAGACTAATGGTGATGAAGATCATTACTATGCAACAAATGATAGAGTGGATATTATTGAATTAGAACTTAAAGTCTTCACATCAGAAAATGTATTCTTGTAATTGAAGATTCCGTTATTAGAGGAACTAATACTTACATTTGCAGAGAACATAATGAATGCTGAAGAGTGTTATGCTTGCCAGGAACAAAAACAGAGGAAATGACAAAGGCCTTAGAACACCTTAATGTTAGGAAGTATGGATCTGCTTTTATTCATGGTGGTACAAATGATCTCATCCACAAGGACTCTCTGACTGTTACAGAGCTGGTTAAGAAGTAATACGAGTTATTTAGAGGAGCTGACAAAGGTTAAAGAATGAAAAAAATATCAGACTCTCACAGAACAAGAGAAGGTGCAACTCTAGAGTGCTTAAGAGAAAATAAGAGAATACCTGGATAATATGCATGCGTTTAGAAAGACTGCAGTTAGGCAACTGTTTTTTGGTAATAACTCCAGAGCACAAAGAACTTATGGCAGAGTGATTAGGCAACAGAAAGCAGAAAGGGTTGTTGCCATAACAAGAATAATGAGAGATATTAGAGATATTTCAAAAATTTTATGAAAATGTATATAAAGCACGCAATTAGGAAATCAAGGAAAAAGCACAAATGGAAATATTCATGGAAGACTTAAGTATGCCAAGGTTAGAGGTAGATGAGGCTCAATCACTAACAGTTACGATAGGAGGAGATGAGACAAAAATGGTGATATATAACTACTCAACTGTAAAGTCTCCAAGAATTGATGGTATTACTATGGAAGTTTGGAAGCTAGGGTGAAAGAAAGTGATAAAAATCTGGAAGGTTTTATTTAACAGTATTTTAAAAGTAGGGGTTGGCACCAACATCCTGGAATCAAGCTGTGGCTGTAATACCTAAAGACAGTAAAGACTCATCTGAGCTGGCTTCATGCAGATCCATTTCAAATCATGATTACAAAGTGTTTATGTCTATAATGGCTAAAAGAATGGCAAAGAAAGTGACAAAATTGATAGATATGGACCAATGTGGTTTAGGGAAGGGAGGCAAATATTTGACAACATTAATAGGACAATGATGGTCCAGAGCAAAGCAGGATGTAAGAAAATGGTTCTGTTACTGGTGGGTCTCTATGCAGGGAAAGCATTTGCCAGAGTAAGCTGGGATTTTATGAGCAGGGCAATGGAACTATTTACATTTCTTGATACAATAAAAAAAGATTAATTAGAAAGATATATGAGGGATTGGAGCCAAAAATCAACGTGGGAGGATTCCTCTCTGATAAATTGTATCTGAACAAAGGAACCAGGCAGGTATGTCCACTTTTACCTTTGTTATTTGTGTTATATTTAGAACCACTGGCAAAGAAAATAAGGGACTCTGAAATTCAAGGAAATAACTGGTATGGTATTCAACAAAAGTTGGCTTTATTTGCAGATATTAGTTTGTACCTGACAGAACCAGTAAAGGACATCTCAGAATTGTGGAATATTCTGAGACACTTCTCTATTTTTGGGAGGTGATATAAAATTGTTGAAGATAAAGCAAGTGTTGTAGCTATAAACACTGAAACCACACACAAATTGGTCCAGCAATACCCATATTTATAAGGGCATGATAAAATGAAGTATTTAGGAGTATGGATTAAAATGATTTGGGTATGGCAGCTAAGGATATGTGGGAAAAGACTAAAGATAATACAAAAACTGAGAAACTGGAAGCTCTTGCCTATGGATATGGATAGCAAAATATAAGCAGTAAAATGTTTTTATTCCTTTTAGTTTTATACACAGACTCAGCATATTTTTATTAATCAGAGGAGAAGTTGAGAACAGTAATTAATAAATAGTTGAATGATTTTATTTGGGGGGAAGAGGGCAAGAGATAAGAAAAATATCCTTCCAAAAGAACAAGGAGGTTTAGGATTACCTGATTTGAAGGGACATTTTAGAACTACATAGTTATGGTTCTTATACATAATGCAAGCAGAAAGCTACAATTCAAAGTGGAAAGGGATGATGATGAAACAGGTGGTTAATTCACGAAATAAAGTAAGAATGGGATTTTGGATGAAAATCTTTAAGGAGAAATAACAACAGTCTTATAGAATATTGTATTCATAAAGCAGCAGAAAGAATACTAAAAACTAAGCCAACATGGAAATGAAGAAAGGAGATTCTGCCAGTAGAGATGCCTACAACTAGGGGACAAAGAACAGACAAAAGGGGACTGGAATTTACTGGAGGAAGTTGACAAAGCAACCAAGGTATTGTGACCAAATAATTAGAGAAGGAAAGGTAATAGAATGGAAAGATGCCAAACAGACATTTGGATTGCAGCCTAATGATTGCCCTCCCAATCAATAACTGATATCAGATTATGGATGAAGAGAAAGGGAAAGGGGAATCCTAAATGAAAGAGCTGTACTGTTTGAGTTTTTAATTGTCTCTAGAGCAGAAGATGCTGTTAGAAAAGGGATAATTAGTAGGACATATAAAATAATGCACAATGACTATAGGAGTCAATCAGAAGAGATCAGAAAAGATTGGGAAGACAGATTAGATATACAATTCACAAAGAAAGAGTGTAAAGACACACATAAGGCTCCCAAATATGCAACAAAGTCTAGAAGATTTAGGATTTTTGCCTGGAAGTATTTGCATAGACACTTTTATACTTCAAACAAACTCCAAAGAATTTTTCCTCTGGTAAACAGCAAATGTTGGAAGTTTGACAGGAAAAAAGAAGTAACTGGGAATTTATGTTTTGGGAGTTTATTGAGCTGGCAGATTTTAAAAATTCCCTACAGAGAACTTTGTCATGACTACTGGGCGAGCAAATGAGTGTAACTAAGGAAATTATTTTTTGAGCTGGAATACAGGATCTGAATTGTCTAGACATATTAAGGCCTTGTTGAGTTTAATTCTAGTGGCTGCCAAAAAAGCAACTGCCAGAAAGTGGAAATCAAAATTTAAATCAAGTGGAAATTAAAATCTAAACCAACTATACTTGAAGTAGTGAATATTGTAACAGAGAAAAAAGAACAGGAACCGAGATTTTTAGAAAAAGGGTAACAGTAAATTACATAGAAAAAAATGGAAATTGGGGGGGGAGGGTACATGGATAAATATGCATACATATGCTTTGGAGGACGAATGAGGTTTAACAGAAGGGAGGAATTGAATAATTCATGTCATGTTGCTTAGATTATAGAATATATAACAACATATGTGATGTATAATGTGTGCAAAAGTGAACCTTTTAATATGGTTTAATTACTGTTATATAAATGTAAATTTCCCTATGTTACAAGTGATAATTCAATAAAGGTGCTAAAAGAAGAACTCTCTGACTTTTAATATGGAACTTACATCCTCTTAGGTAGCATGACTTGTACAGGTGTTAGGATGCATTTTTCACAAATCACATTTGAAAGGAGAGTCAGGTCACCTAGGGTGAAGCAATTTTTTTAAGTAAATACCTACTTGAAAAAAATTCCCATTTAAAAAAATGAAAATGTGTACAGCACCCTAACATAATTTTTGGCACACATGTTTAGACAGGATGGCACACACTTATCAAGATCAGGAAAGATAGTTTTTGCAGCAGATATTTTGCAATAATTGGAAAACACATGATAGAATTTTTGCCAGGTCGAAAATTTTAACAGTTCATAGATAACATCTGATGCATCTCTGATGGTTGTTAATCCTAGAGCATTAATAATAAATTTTGTATTAAAAAAAATTCTCAGAAATTAAAACCACTGCACGAAGTTCGAAACGCCCGCAGTTTTATTAAATTAATTAAAACAGACTTAGCACTTTCGTCCAGATGCTAAGGCATCATCAGAGTCAAATTCAAACACTAAAATGACATGTGTATATGCACAGTAACGAATGCATTAACTTCAAAAAGTTTATATTTTTTGTGTTGGATAGAGTATTCATTGAAGGAAGGGGTAGTGACCCGGATTGAGATTTACAAATAAAAGAAACAGAATGGCAATTACATTTGAATGCCAAGAATAAACCGGGGATTAATGACAACATCTCAATAGCATGTATTTTAAAATGTAGAGCAAAAAATATTTAAAATATATACTGTTAGCATCACATTTGCTACAGTTGTATCCTGGCTGATAAGTTCCCACATGTCTTGTTTTTAAGAAAAATTTTATATTATGTCATGTGGAATATTTTAACATTGTTTTTTAAAGAAAATTGTTTTCAAGGCAGAACAGACAGGAGATGATGTATGTAGTTAGACAGTATATAGGAAGTTATTTTAGTGTTTGAATTTCACTGTGATGATGCCTTAGCATACTGTTCGAAAGCGCTAAGTCTATTTTAAATATATTTAATAAAACTATAGTCATTTCGAACTTCGTGCAGTGGTTTTACTTTCTGAGTTAGTAACTGAAGAAGTGTAGTGTGAGGAGTTTCTTTTGGTTATTGGAAATTTTGCTATATTTCTAAAAGACTAATGTTATTGTTTATGAGACATGGTTAAAGAACATTGACTAGAAACCATTTCTGTCAGGGTATAAATGTTTTCACTATAACAGACATTCTAACAAAAAAAATCAGGTGGGGGTGTCATGATAGGAATTAAAGAATTTTATAAGACCTGTGATTATTACACGTTCATTGATAACACCACTACTGTAGCTTGTGTAACTGTGACAATAAAGACAACCCTGGAACATATGACAATTACTGGAGTGTATAGACCACCAAAGTCAAGTGCTGCTGACCTACAAGAATTCAAACATTTCTTACATGAAACCCAGCAGGGAAAAATAATAGTGGCCAAGGACCTAAATTTACAAGAAACAGACTGGAATAACATTGATTCAACAACATTAGTAAAGAAATTATTTACAACATATGTTTATGAACAACAACTGCTTCAGATTGTAAACCAGAATACCATGGAATAGAATATACAAGACACTGTGTTCCTAAATAAATTACTGTTACTTCATGTCAGATTTTACCACCACTGATGTGCAGTGATCATGGGGTTATGAAAGTTAATTTGTTGCTGTATAATTCTCCCAAACTGAAATGTAAACAAATGCAGAGAAGATTAATAACAGATTATATGGAAGCAAAACGGTTACTATGTAAAACTAATGATGTGTTCAGTGGAAAAACTGCAGAAAGAATGTGGAAAGTTTTAAAAGAGACACTGAAAACAAAAAAAACATTTATCATCAGGATCTAGACATACAACTTCAGAAGGCCATGTTTCCATAAGAACAAGATACTTGATTAAGGTGAGAGACAAAAATATAAGAAGTGGAAAAGAGGTTGAACTACGACTTGAAAACTGAAATAAACAAGCTTCATAGACAAATTAAACATAGTGTGAGACAAGACTAAGAAAGTTTGAAGAAAATTTACAAAAAGGTACTGAGCAGAATAGGAAACCGTTTTACAGACATATAAGATGTGGTAGATGTAAATTCATACAAAACTGATTGTGTGTAGATTCTAAAATTTATTCTCAGACAAAACAAAGTATCTACAAAGTCTTATGCAAAGCAGTTTGGCTACACCAAGATGTTAATAAACTGTCCTAGTGACATCTAAGTAACCTCAGATACTGAAATCAAATTGGATCATACTGAAAAAGAACTGGATCCAAACAATGAAAAAGAACTGGATTTAAACAAAGCACATGGATGAGACGGAATTAGTATTAATGACCGCAGAACACTTCAACATGAACTTACAGTATTGTTATATCTGTTATTTACCAGGTCATATAAATATGGGGAGATTACACAAGATTGAAGACATGCACTAGTTAAAACCAATCTTAAAGGGGAGTAGAACAATCCCAGAGTTGTACAGACCCATAAGTTTACTTTTGTGTTGTGAAAAAATAATGGAGAAAGTTTTATTGGATAAACTCATGTCAGAAATCGAAAGTCTGGGACTTCAAACTATGTATCAGCATGCATATGTTAAAAACAGATCCATTACTACCTGTAACATGATGCACTGTAACAATATAAATAACAGCTAGGAATGAAAAATTGTGCTGTGATGTAGTTTATATAGATTGAACTTTAGCATCTGATAGGGTCATACACACAACATTAACCAATAAATTGGAACAACTACATATTGATGCACTCTTGATAAGATGGATAGTGGCATGGCTTACAAACAGGACATGGCAAGTATCTTATAGCAATTGGACAGGTGAAATTTGAGGTTACCCTCAGAGTGTCCCACAAGGCTCTATCCTACACCCATACTTGTTTAGATTGTATCTGTCCAGTCTATCTTTTTCATCTCAGGTGTTTTACAGTCTGTATGCAGATGACGTGAAATGGGTAAACTGATTGCATGTGTTACAGATAAGGCATGCCTGCAAAAGAACTTGACTAAATTGATCATTTGGGCACAGGAGATTAATATGCTGATAAAAACATCAACAACTAAGCATATGAAATTTAGGAGACATAAACTGAAATGTGAATATTTAATACAGCACGTAGTGATTGAAACTCTAGATTCATTTAAGGACCTGGGTATATGGGTAGATCCAGCTTCGAGTTTTTCTAATCATAGCAGCCAATTAGTGAATTATAGCTATAGAACTATAGAGTGTACAGAAAGATTTATAAAGTCTAGGAAATCAGAAATGATGAAGTCATAGTTTATTAGTTACATCTGACTCAAACTTGGGTATGGAATAACAGTATGGAAACCATAAGAAAACAAGCATGAGTAAACTGGAAAAACTACACCAGAAATATACCAAGCATATCCATGGATGTGAAAATTTACGTTACTTTGAAAGACTAAAATATATGAATTTGTACAGTATTTCTTATAGATATCTAAGAGGAGATCTTATTCAGGTATATAGCGCATTAAGTGACAACTACCGCTGGGAATGTTTGAGGTTATCAAAAAGTACTAGAGAATCATCAGATAATCTATGTGGAAGACTATGTGGGAATGAGAAGTGTACTAATTGGTTCTGTGAGAGAGTAACAGGCTGGACACTTATTATGGGAACAACTGTTTTGGCATATTAGCAGGCTAGAAGGGCATTATTGCTCATGAATGAAATATCTGTATGTACGTATGTATGCAAGATAATGGAAAAAGATTACTAAAAGTTAGGGAACTAACTGACCAAAGCTGGAGGTGTGGTGAACTGTAAGAGACCCATAGGAGAGAAAGAAAGAGTAATAAATAAAGTGGAAAAAAAACATTAAGGGGGATGGAAAGTACCGTTGTGTACCTACCATAAATGTAGATGTCCGAGTGTATTCACTGTTGCAGTCATTACACTTGGGTTATCCTGCTGGCAGGCTACCCGCAGTCGGCCTGAATTCCAAAGTCCTGGTCTGGCGTCGGTTGCTGTCGCCTCTTCCCTGACGTCAGTGCGCCAGGGGTATAAAAGATGCAGCCGATGCCATTTTCTTCAGTTTTTCTTGCCCCAGATGTCAGGGGCCCCCAAAAGGGTAGGCTGTAAATATTATGATCATAAAAAAGCATGCGCATAACCTTCATCTACAAGCAAATACACCACATAGGTTGTATAGAATAGAGAGGTACAGATAAGTCCCAGCAAAGAAAAAATGGGGATGGTGGGAGGGTAACCTGTACTGCAACAGTGAATACACTCGAACATCTACATTTATGGTAGGTACACAACTGTACTATGTTCATCGTGTTTCACTGTTGCAGTCATTACACTTGGGTTGAATCCCAAAGCTGAGGTTGGGTGGCTGGACCTAAATAGAGTTTGGAGTGGCTATGAGGCCCTGCAGAACTGCAGTGGCAAAGCCTGCTCTGGATTTAGAGTAGAGAGGTAAATGGTAGTGCTTTGTAAAAGTCTGCACTGAAGTCCAGGTTGCAGCCTCCAAAATGTCCTTGGTTGGTACTCCTCTGAGGAAGGCTGCTGAAGTGGCTGCTGCTCTGGTAGAATGTGGCCTAATGCCCTTGGGCACTTATTTGCCATGTTGTGAATAGCAGAAATGAATGCAGTGGCCTATCCATTTTGAAATAGTCTGCTTAGAAATGGCTTTTCCTTGCGATCCTGCAGCATATGCCACTAAGAGTTGCTCAGTCTTTATGACAGCTTTAGTTTTGTCCAAGTAAAAGCGTAGCTGTCTGTGTATGTCCAAAGAATGCTCTTCCCCTTATTCTGTGGGTTTGGATAAAAGGTAAGCAGATGTATGGTTTGGTTAAGAGCCACACTGGACACTACCTTAGGCATAAATGTCAGGTTTGTCCTTAGAGAAACCCTGTCCTGATGGAAAATAATAAAAGGTTCCACAGCCATTAGTGCCTGTAACTCTGAGACTCTTCTTGCTGAAGTTATTCCTAGGAGAAGAGCGGTTTTCCATGATAAGTATTTTATCTCTGCTGTATTGGCTGGCTCAAAAGGAGGCAGTGTGAGTTTTTCCAAGACAAAATTGAGGTCCCATGCAGGTATTGGAGCTCTCCTTGGAGGTCTTATGTTTTTGGCCCCTCTGAGAAACTGTCTTAGCAGTGGATGAGAAAAAATAGGTGGGTCCGTATTGTAATGAGCTGAAATGGCAGAGGCATGGATCTTAATTGATGAGAAGGATAGGCCTTTGTCCAGCATTTCAGTTAGGCATTGCAAAATCTGAGGAATATTTGGTACAAACGTGTCAATTTCCTACACTTGGTTCCAAGCACAGAATCTCTTCCATTTTTCTGCATAAGATTTTCTGGTGCTGGGCCTCCTGGCCTCCAAAATAACATCCATAACTGCTTTAGAGAGAGGAGTGTTCTGAATGATTACATTATTCGCCATGCAGCCAGATTTAGGGTTCTGAGTTGGCTGTGCAAGATCTGATTGTTCTGTTGGGTCAGCAAATGAGGTATTAGAGGCAATGTCCAGGCTGGGCCTTGAGAAAAGCTCTTTAGGATTGGGTACCAGTGCTGGCGTGGCAAGTTTGGGGCAATCAGTATCATTTTTGGCTTCTCTTGTCTGACCTTTAGGAGTACCTTGGAGAGGAGAAGCAGAGGAGGGAAGCATATACTGTAAGGGCTTTCCAGCTGAATGAAAGGGAGTCAACTTTCCATGCTTGCTTGTGATAAGTCTGAGTGCAGAATCTCTGTAGCTGGCAATTCTGAGGGGAGGCGAATAGATCTATGTCTGGGCATCCCCATTTCCCTGTTATCATGTTGAAGATTTGTGGATCTAGTTTCCACTCATGAGGATCCATGAGGTTTCTGCTTAGTTCGTCTGCCAAAGTATTTGTCTTTCCTGGCAGGAATTGTGCTTGCAGATGTACTTGATAAGTCAATGCTGTGTTCCACAAAGTCATGGTTTGTCTGCAGAGGGGGTAGGAATGTGTGCCCCCTTGCTTGTTTATGTACCACATGACTGTAGTATTGTCCGTCTTTATCAGCAGTTGTCCTGGATGAAGTAGGTCCTTGAAGGCTGTCAGGGCATTTTGTACAGCTAGCATCTCTTTTTGATTGATATGAAGATGCATTTGGTTTGTGGGCCATGTGCCCTGAATACATTTTCCTGCCATGTGTGCCCCCCAGGCATAATCTGATGCATCTGTTGTTAGTGTCTGCCTGGCAGTGGGTAAGGTGAATGGCTGTCCCTTGTTGTGGTGACAGGCCTATGCCCACCATTGAAATTCCTGTTGCAGGCAGGGAATGAGAGTAATTACTGTTTCCAGGCTGTGGCAATGTTGAGTCCAAACACTTTTTAGATTCCATTGTAGTTTCCTCATATGCAGTCTTGCATATGGAATTAGTAGAATGCAGGATGCCATGTAGCCCAGAGCCTGCAGAATTTTTCTTGCAGATAACTGGGTCTTTGTTGCCATGTTTTCGAAGTAAGAAGTCAGTTGCCTTTGTTTGTCTGGCGTGAGATAAGCCATCTGGGCAGTTGTATTTAAGCTTGCACCCAGGAATATTATCTCTTGAGAGGGTACTAGTTTTGATTTATTTTCGTTTACTGTGTACCCTAGGCAAATTAGTAATCTTTTTACAAACGCCAGATGCTTTAGTAGAATGTCTTTGGTCTTTGCTTGAATAAGGCAGTCATCCAAGTAGGGATATATATGAATTCGTCTTTGTCTGCAAAATGCAATTACTGGTGCCAGGCATTTTGTGAAGACCCTGAGTGCAGTAGATAAGCCAAAGGGCAGTGCAGAGAATTGGTAGTGCATTGAGCCAGCTATGAATCTGAGGTATCTCCTGCAAGATTGTCTGATTGGGACATGCAGGTATGCCTCTTTGAGGTCCAAAGTTACAAGCCAAGCCTTCTTGTCCAGCATGGGTAGAAGCTGCTGTAGAGTCAACATTTTGAATTTTGGGATGTCCAGAAAAGTATTTAGAATAGACAGGTCCAGAATTGGTCTCTAGGCTTTGTCCTTTCTCGGTACTAAAATCCTTGTCCCTGCTCTTGTTATGAGAGATGAAACTTGTTTTTGTGTCTCTGCCCATTGATTGTGTGTCAGGTCTGGCATACCTTTTGCCTTTGGAAGGGTGTGAAAATGAAGCCTGTAGCCCTGAGAGACCATATTTAAGACCCATTTGTCCTGGGTGATCTTGTGCCAGTTTTGTGGAAAAAGTGCTAGCTTTCCCCCTAAGGGTGCTGCCAAAAAATAAGTGCTTGGCCTTGGCAGAGGGAAGTCATTGGGACTGTTTTCTATAAGGCAGTGATTTGTCTTCTCCGCTTTTGGAGGTAGAAGCACCCCATTGTTTGGGCCTGTATGAGCCCTGGGGCTGTTGTCTGCCTCTAGGGCATCTGAATCTGCCTCTTTGTGGTCTGTCTGACACTGGAAAGGACCAATTCTTAGAGGGCCAGTTCCTGCTAAATCTGGGTGGCTGTACCTGTAAGAAATCGTTTACTGTCTGCATAGATTTAGCCTTATCCTCCATTTTAACACCTCTTCTGCCTTAACACCAAACAAAGTATCATGCTGTAATGGAACATCCAAAAATTTTGCTTTAACATGATCAGGCAGATTCTGTTCCTTTTACCAAGCATGCCTTCTAATAACAGAACCTTTAACAGCGGCCCTGCACGAGGCCTCCAGTGAATCATAGCCACATTGCAAAGTATGTTTTCCCACTTGTTCAGCTGCATGCAATAAATCCTGCAAATCTTTGTTCACAGAACATTCAGAATTTGTCAACATTTTTTGTTTTAACAAAGACATTAAGTATTGCTGATATTTGAGCATATGAAATTGACAATTTAAAGCCCTTACAGCCAAGGTAGCAGAAGTGTAAACTTTTTCCCCCATCTGTCCAAAGCCCTAGAATCTCTATCTGAGGGGACAGGGTTTTTAGCAGAAGCAGCCTTGACCCCTTTGGGACCCTGTGAGATAGTTTCTGGGTCAGCAGCAGGGTTTTTGTAAAGAAATTTATGGGAGTCTGGAACCCTGTAGTATCTGTCTGGCTTAACAGGAGCAGGAGGTAAAGAGTCTGGAGACAGACAGGACTCTGAAAATACATCATCTTCTATGTCTAGAACAGGGTGAATTGCAAGAGGTCTGTGCTGAGGAAGTAAAAGAAAGTATCTGAGCCTTTTCTTAGAATCTGAATAATGTTGGCTCTCCTAGTGGAAATGCTCCCTCATGGTATGCAGGGTTTCCCCAAATGAATAGTCCTCAGGAGGAGAAGCTGAAGGAATAGAGTCTTCAGCATCAGAATCCTCATAGGAAGGAACAGAATATCCCTGTTCAGAAGAGGAATCTGAGGAAATGGAAACCTGATCAGAGGAATCAAATTCAGTGTCTTGCCTAGGCCCCTTATCAGGAGGGGGATGGGAACCCCTGATCAAAGTAATCAGGTCTTCAGCCATTTTGAGCATCTGTTTCTTAGGCATAGATTTCTGTCCTGGAGAATGCTGTACTGGTTTCCTTGTCTTTAAAACTGTTTTAGACTTTGTCTTGGATGCTGAAGTAGGCTTTATATAAAATTGAGTAGGTCTGAAGACACCCTCAGAAGCCGATGCCTGCTCAGTGGCTCCAGACCCATCTGAGAGATCAATTTCCGAAAGGCCAATACCTTGAGTATCCAGAGGCCTAGCTGTCTCCATGTAGGAGTCGGACGCAGCCTGTGGCTCTGAGGTAGCGGTAGTCAGGGGCTGTGAAAGCACCTCACTGAGCACCGGCGATTGGCATAGAAGAGGCTTTGTCGTCGGTTTTGGACCTCGGATGCTTGTCCTTGTCTTTATCCATGCGTTTTTTATGAATTCCGGTCGTCGGTTGTTCCGACGGTATTATATAGTTAAACCTTCTGCCAAAATAATGAAAAGCAAAATCGTACCAACGCTTAATAGTGCGTTGGTTAAATCTAGCACAAAACTGACAACTAGCAACGTCGTGGTCAGAGCCTAGGCAAGGAATACAGAAAGAATGAAAATCCTTATGAGGTATTTGCTTCCCACAAGAAATACAATTGTTAACTTTATGAAATTTATACAACTCCAAGTTCATATATTTTGATGGTTTCCATAATTGAGCTATAAGTTTCAAGCATTTGCAGGTCAGAAAGTGGGTTCAAACTAAGCATTTCCTATAGGGCAGAGAAGACTTTAAATTTTAATAAGTGTTGCTTTCAGTTAGATGGTAAGGTGATAGTGAGAAGTCAAATGAGAATTCCCTTACCAATAAAAAAATAAGCTGCTCAGAGGAGAGCAAAATGAGGAGCATAAGCTCCACAGACACACTAAAATACCGGAATGCAGTTCACAAAAGAAGGTACCATGTTTTAATCAAGACTAATATATATATATATATATATATATATATATATATATATATGGTTCTACCTGACATAGTCGAAACCACACAACACCGACAACCACATCACCGACACCACATATTCGACAGTCCATAAACACGAAACCACACATAACCGACAACGAAATAACCGACGGTACACAAACACGAAACCCCATACACTGCACACACCACAATAACAATTAAAACACATCACATCCCCATTCCACAAACCACACACACAACACAAGCACACCACAATCCTTACAAGCCCACACTAAACCTTACCCTAACCCTAAGGTCCGTCACTATCGCACACTTACCTACCCGCTCCTAACCCTAACTCACTTAACCCGCCCTATCGCTCCCTAACCTAACTCACTTAACCCACCCTATCGCCTAACCCTAACTCACTTAACCCACCCCTATCGCTCCCTAACCCTAACTCACTTAACCCACCCTATCGCTCCTAACCCTAACTCACTTAACCCACTATCCCCACAGACCGTCAATCTCCACACTTACCTGCCTCGCACCCTAACGTCCGTCACTACCGCATACTCACACAGCCTTTCCCCATGTCGGCATCCTCGGCGTTGGTGTTGTCATCCGTCGTGTCGGTCTTCTGCATTGTCGATGTTCTGCCACTCGCGATTCGCGTCGGTCTTCTTCGTTTTCGATCTTCTGGAGCTCCGAATTCCGCTGTCGGTCTTCTGCGCTGTCGACGAAGTCAGGTAGAACCATATATATATATATATATATATATATATATATATACACACACACACAAAGGCTGCAATTTGAAGATGTAAGGCAGATGGGTCAGGTGAAACATGACAAAGTACTACTTCACAAAAAGAGTTGTGGGTGACTGGATACCTAGAAGTCTCTTCTGAAAGATTAGTATGGTCAGAAAGAATTAGAGACTCAGGTAGGAATGGGACACAACAAAAAAATATGACAATGCTTCTTCTACAGGATCTTCAGCATGTGGGTGGCAGCCTTTTATCAACATCTGTGTTTATATTTTCTCTGTCTGCTGTATTTGAAGGTCTCTGTCACATTCATATATTTAAGTTCTGCAGTTTATTCTCATTTAATGACAGCTTTCATGTTGTACTGTGTTGTCACCTTTCATAAAACTGCACCTGTTATGTTAACCTAAAGATGGGGTTTCTTGAACTATGCACTCCATCCCAAAGAGGGCCTCTCCACGGATATGTACAGTGGTACATCACATTATCTTCTTTCACAAGTGATACCTCCCTTTTGCACACTGACTTTACATATACGTTCAAGAAGGTGACTGACTTGTTCACTGCTGCCCATTAACCTAAGTCACCACACATGATCTCCCCTACGTCTTTTGTCTGATGCACATCTCTTCACTCTCCCCTCTGAATGCCAAATCTCATAAACTGAGCCTTTAATCCAGTTTACTCTAGTTTTGCTACTTCAATATTTCCATCCATAAACTGCATAACAGATATGCACTGTTGTTAGCATACAGTGCATTCTCCCTTCTAGCCCCGCTGCTATGTCAATAAACTTATCAGTACCCTGAGAAGTGATCTGCACTGCATGCCAACAGTCACTCCATGTCTTTTTATCAGAATCTACACTACTCCCCATCTCCCATGACAAACCATTTCCTAACCCATGCTATTACCCTAAGACATATCTGTAAGTTCTCAGGTGTTTACAACTTTTCTGTGTGGATCTAAATGGGTTCCTGTTGATTCACTGATCACACTTTTGGCAAAGGTAAATAGATTGAGACTCATCTGCAGAAAATACTTATATCAGTTGTGGAATTTTCATCTTTCTGCACTGTTGTAGCATGTTGGAGTTAGTATATGTATATTGCAGGGATGCAGGGCGGTGGGCTTGTCCCTGCAAAAAAGTGTAGTGTGTCTCTCATGTTTAATGAAAGTAGTTTCAGCAAATGGTTGTCTAGTTTTTTGTATTTGCCAAAACTGAGTTTGATGAGTCAACATGTATCCATTCTAAATGCTAAGACAGACCTCATCCATCTCTAACCCTTTTATCTACACCTCCAGTTCACACAAAGTTCTCTGATCTCTTAAATACTTGTCAGATCTTCCATCTTCCAGAGCATCATTATATACAGAGGCATAGCAATGGTGGGGAAAGATCTGCTGTCCTTGGCACAAGATGCTAGCAGGAGCAACTGGCAGATGACAGTGAGTCAGAAGTGCAGTGCTGGCATTGGGAAATGAATACTGATACCTTTTTGGTTTTAGTGCTTCATATGCGGTATAAGCCGTAGCAAGCATTTTGCTACAGTTTTAAAAGTAGAAAGAGCTTTTTTTCTATAGTCTTACTAGTCATGAATGCCTTGAAGTAGGAATTTCATCCTCAAGTACGAGGGGTCCTTTTTTTCACCCTGATCCTTTTTTCTAGCTGCTTAACTCCTCCTCAGTGTTGAGGGATATCATGTGGGGGATGGCACATACTGCCAGAATACCTCAGTACAGCTCTGATTTTATCCTCTTTACTCCCACATTTATTACTAAGGACTGCACTGTGACTCTGGACTTGTAAAAGTGCTACCACAGTATACGTTTTTGGGGGAATAAAAGCTATCAGTGCCTCACTGGTATACATCCTGTCAGATTTAGTAACACTGTTTACATTCAGCTGATTGATTTCCCAATGGATTTCTTCAGTAAATGGAGTGATACACCTTTCCCTCCTGCATTTGTTCATGTTGCCATTTTATCTGCTTTTGCTGCTTTCCTTCATTTACCCAGATAAAGCAAACTATTCTCCACAAACCAAAATTACTGGAATTTACTGGAAGCTAGTGTGTGTGTGTGTGTGTGTGTGTGTGTGTGTGTGTGTGTGTGTGTGTGTGTGTGTGTGTGTGTGTGTGTGGTGTGTATGTGTACGTATGTGTTTATGTGTGTGCCTGTCTGTGTAAACTGGATCTTTGCTTGAACATACATTGCTTCTGCATTCAATAGCCTGCTTAACTCTTCATGTTTGCATTTTCTTGTATGCAAGGAAACTCACCTCATGCACATTTTTATAAGTTTAAACTGACTTGAATAAACCTTGATGCTGCATTAAAATGTTCATTTTATGAGTAAGGTAGCATTCTTTTACAGCTTTAATGCAGTGTAATTGAATGTCTATTCTGGATCATTTACATGACATTTAAGTAACTGGAACTTGCAAAATTACTCATCCTGTTGATTAAACAGCTATTGTCAGTTTCTAAATGGAAATGCCAGCTGATGTTGACTCAGGAAGTTGTCTGACACTTGCTTGGAGAACAATTACATATTTTGATTGCTGGCCTGAAGCTCAATGCCAAAAAGTGTATTGTCATCCCCTTTGGTAAAAACTCTGTACCCATGAACTACCACATAGCTGGTAGTCTACTTAATGCCAAAAATGTGATAAGAGACCTTGGGACACAGGTGGACAGTAGTCTCTCCTTTAATAATCACATCACCACAGTGGTCAGAAAATCCTTCTACATGGCTCATCTCATCACAAAAGGATTCTCATCCAGAAAAAAAGAGGTCATTGTTCCACTCTACTCATCACTCATTAGACCCATTATAGAGTACAACGTCCCTTTTGGTATGTACCTCACAAGACATCTACAACAACTGGAAAGACCACAGAAATACCTCACAAAGACGATTACTGGCCTCAAACAGATGCCCTATGCAGACCGTCTCAAAAAACTACAGCTTTACTCCATCGCATATCGCCTACTCAGAGGCGATCTCTGCCTAACATACAAAGCTATGTCAAACCCAGAGCTGTTGGACATGCTCCACTTAAAGAAATCCCAATCCCTCCGAGCTACACACTCTAGGGACATAAACCTTGTCACCACAATAAACAGAACATGCTGGAGGGATAGAGTCCTGTCCCAGAGACTTCCCATACTCTGGAACAGACTACCTATCTATGTCAAACAGAGCTCCTCATTAGCACTCTTCAAGAAAAATCTTGATGATTGGATGGGAAATGGGAAATTCACCCCAGGGATCACTTCTGTGGCTCTGCTCGACAGGGGCACAGGAAAATAATTCTCTTGGGTGGCGAAAGCCAGGGTTCATTTTTTGGGTAGGCTTGTATGGGCCCTAGGGCCGATAGCCTAGTACCTACCTATGAACCTATGTGCTTTAGAAGTGTTCTGTTGGAGATTAAAAGAAAAATCTCATTCTGCATTTCATCAGTTCGTGGCCTTGTTTTGGCTATCTGACAACTACAGCAATGTCAGAATGACAGTGACACCACTATAGGGACAATTTTAGAAGTCTGAATTATTTTTTTTTGTTCTTTTATTTCACCACGTGTAGGTAAACATACGTTGTAATTAGGCAGCACATGGACTACCACAAAGATTGGGGTGGGTCTGCCTACTGCTCAAGTGCAAACTGCAGGAGGAAACACCTCACCAAGCACAACTCAGTGAAGTTTAACTCCCCAGTCTCCATCTGTCACAGGAAATCACTGCCGGTGAGGTTTCTAACTGTGCACTGCGTAGCAATTCCTTTTGTTTGGGAGACTTCTCTTTTCTTCATGTTTGTGTAACTGTGAAGTTGGTGTATACAAGTTTGGGGGGGTGCTGTAGATCAGAGTTTATATTGTACTTAGTCAGCCACTGTAGCTAGACAGCACATGCATATAAGTTAGCCAGCACATGAAAGATCACTACCATTTTATATAGTCAGCCAGAGTGATTGCAGGCATGAACTTCAAAGTACATGTTCCAGTTACAACTCCTGATGTGTTTATGTACAATAAATGACTTGAATGCATACCCAGCCTTAGTGTCTCACTTGAATACATGAGACATGCAACATGATGTCAGAATGGGATCCGAAGTTGAAGCAGCTTGCAAACTATGAGACACGACATTAGAAGTGATAAATATATAGGAGTGAACTCATAAACAGGTCAGTGGTTATTCAAAGGTACTTAAACTTGTTTAAATGATTTTTCAGTCACCAAATGTATGGCAAATCATTCAAAACATTAAAATAAATCACCAAGAAAAATGAAATGTCTGAAACAGCGACATATTGATAACAGTATTCAAAATAATTTCTGAAGTGTTTAAAATGTATGAAAAGGCTAAAATATCTGAATCTTTTTGCAATGTTTGACTTATCCGCATTCACTGAAACATTTCAAAGTATCCACAGTGTCTGGCATACTTGCAGTGTTTGCAGTGTTAAAATAAAACAATTTCAGAGAGATTGTTGTGCAGTTGGGCATAATTACAGGTACCTGGTCTATGCTTGTGTTTAAACAAATTTTGTTGCTATGGCAGAGGGATTTCACAGACTTGGACCGCTGGCGTTTGATAATAATACTGCTGAGAATTGGCAAGTCTATGAGCAAGAATATGATATTTTCATACAGGCTGCATTTTCTGATAAAGATGCACATACAAAAACATTTATACTCCTCAATTTAGCTGGCTCGGAAGATATTGAGAGGGAGCATTCATTTGTGTATGCACTTGCCGTGCATGTAGGGGAGGGGGAGAACTGTCATATTGTGATACAGGCTGAAATGTGGGAAGACCCCGAGTGCTTAAAACATAAATTTAGAGAAATGTGTTACCCTCAAACGAATATTACAATGGAAAAGCACATATTTTACACAAGAAATCAAAAGCCTGCTGAAGCTACAGTAACATATATTACTGACTTGAAAAATAAAGCAAAAATGTGTGGCTTTGGGGATCTATGAGATGAAACCAAACAGTCCAAAAGAGTAATGTTGAACAGGCACAATACCCTTCCTTTACAAAAAAGGCATCACAGCCAAAATAGTAAAATTCTTCTTTATTATAACAAACAATCATACTGGATTGAGCGCTTTCACCCACTTAACATGGGCTTCATCAGAATCAATAAAACACACATCCCTACTCCCAATAAGTAACTTCTGGGCACCAATGAGAAGCTATTAACAATTAAAACATTTAAAATGACAGTACACTACTTACATACTAATTCTCTACGTTATAAAAATGTGTTAAAATGCAATACATATAAAAAATGAAACTCAAAACCTTGTCAAACATACTCCATATGTTAAATACACTTATAACACTTTTCACTATATAAATGATATAAATGTATGCTAAATTATTTCATCTACCAATTCTAGTGAAAATGAAAAGTATACAGGAACACTTGCCATAAAACAATTTCAATGTCCAAACCTCTCTTAACCTAAAAGGTTGGATCAAATTAAGTGCTACTATCCTATTCTAATGATAACATTACAACCTTGCTTCCAAGACTGGTTTTATAGGAATGTTGTCATTTATTACCGGAGAATTAGTGGCATTTAATAGTAATTGCCACCTGACTTCTTTTTCTTTTTTTAGAATCATGACACAATAAAACAGCCAAGTTTGCTACTAACTCAACCTAAAGAACCCATCACTGTACTGCACTAAAAGAACTAAAATGGCTTGAGCTACCACAGCTACTTAACTATCACCAGCTGAGTACAGCCTACAATATTCTCAAATATCCTGAAAAAAACCCTCATTATCCAGCCGACTTTATACTGCAAACCAGTGCCTAAGATCTAGTGAAAAACCTCTCCTCTCCATCACAAAGGCTAACAATAATGCAGGGAAAGTGCTCTACTCCCACACCGTTGCCAGAAATTGGATCTCTCTTCCCCTATCTGTGTCCACTGGCCCCTCCACATCCATATTCAAAAACTCCCTCAGATCACATCTTCATAGTACCTGGTTATGCCCTTGTGTCATATAATCCTATCCACACTGCCATTAACTCCCCAAACTCCTCTCTGATCACATGCTGGATCTCTGATCCCCTGTAGGCTTGGTCATCCGAAAGGGTACTTTTAACTGTAGAATCTTACTTGATATATTTTCTTCTCTTACCAATGTATAACTGACATTGTCTTTTACCTATGTTCTATATCTTCTTTTACCTGGAGTGTTTTATTAATTTCTTGTTATATTACTATGCTCAGCATACATGATGAAACCTGTTTTGTGTAGTATGCTGGATGTACTGTAACTGACATTGTATTTTACCTATGTTCTATATCTTCTTTTACCTGGAGTGTTTTATTAATTTCTTGTTATATTACTATGCTCAGCATACATGATGTAACCTGATTTGTGTATTATGCTGGATGTACTGTATTTGTATAACTTGATGCCAGAGCTTTTCTCCCCCGGCCTTCGCTGAAAATGGACCTGGTCCCGTCAGAATTTCCTGGTTAACAAATGTAAAATAAAATAAAATAAATAAAATACATTTTCACCTAGTATAGCCTTACTATTTCCACCCCTCGGGTAATCTATAATACCAAACTTAAACAATCTACATTCTAAATACAATGTCCACAACTGTGGCAGGTTAGCGCGTAGGTTCAGAAAGATGCTGAAAATAATCTTGAACAAAGGTAAACCACAGCATTAGCAGGAACCAATCACCAAATGAAAAAATCCAAAGGTATATGATGTAAAAACTCCAGCTTTAATCCAAAATAGACAGGAAAACAGACAGGATAATGTAGCTTCTTCAGATCCAACACATACTCAATAAAAGTCTCTGTAATATATACTTCTCTGAGTGCACTAATTAAGTACTTAAGCAATCTAGTATATATATATATATTTGATGATTTTATGCATTGTCTCTTTAAAAGCTATAATTAATAGATTGCTTAAGTACTTAATTAGTGCACTCAGAGAAGTATATATTACAGAGACTTTTATTGAGTATGTGTTGGATCTGAAAGCTACATAGTCCTGTCTGTTTTCCTGTCTATTTTGGATTAAAGCTGGAGTTTTTACATCATATACCTTTGGATTAAATCTACATTCTAAGCTATTCTCCAAATGTCTGCACATTGCACTATTTTTGTACTTCCTTTTGATATTATACAAATGTTCATAAATTCTATTTTTAAAAAATCTGTCGTTTTTTCCAACATAGAATCCAGGACATGCCTGTTGTTGCGATTCCCCTTCCTAAATATAACCTTAGTTCTGTTAATGCTGCCCAATATTATATATTCATCTTCTAATATGGCACAACATTGGTTACAACTACCACACTTATTAGTAGGTCCCATACCCGGACCCATAGAATAGGGGCCTTGTTCATATTTGTTCTTCAAATTATATCCCATTTTAAACACAAAGGTTGGTATCTCACCTAACCTCTTGTATACATCATCATCACATTTTAATATATTCCAATTTTTAGCAATAATATTCTTCGCAATTTCCACATGCGGATTATATTCCAAAATACAGGGCCTATTATAACCACTTTCTTTATTATCTTGATGAAGAACACCAAATGCACTTGGCCTCATGCCTACAATGGGCTTATATTTGTAACTCATTGATTTTTGACATACTCAGTTATATGGCTAATCAAGAAAATGGGATATCCTCTATCTCTAAACATAGAGCCGATCTAATCAATTTCGTTCACCATATCTTCACAACTGGAAGTAATCCTCGCAGCTCTAATGCACTGTCCCTTCAAAATACTTTTCTTTTGATTCATAGGATGACAGCTAGAAAATTCTAAGTAGGAATTACTAAATGTATTTTTTCTAAAATCCTAGATTTAAAACCTTCACTAGGGTGCGAGATAAACGTGTCCAAATATGGAGAACATTGGCAACTGCACAAACGAGTGAACCTTAAATATGTGCTAGAGTTGTTCAAATACCATAAAAAACTATTTGCCTCCTCTATAGTGCCATCCCATAATATAAAAATATCATCCAAAAAAATGGGTGTAACATTTAATATATTTGAAATGGTCACTATTAAACACAAAATGATCTTCCCAGTTCAAATGAATCCTATTGGCAAATATGGGAGCACAGGCAGCACCCATCGCTACTCCTCTTGTCTGTCTATAGTGCTCTCCCTCAAAAAATATGAAACTGTTTTCCAGTGCAATGTTCATAAATTCAACTAACAAATTAACCTTTTCCCATTCATATCTAGCATACTTCCTAATACTATTAGTAAAACATTCAAGCCTATTATTCTTAGGGATACATGAAAAAAGATCCACATCATCTATGGTCAAGAATATTATTTTTTCCAGATACTGGACTCCAGGTGGCTTAAAAAGTCCCATGAATCTTTTATCAAATGAAGGACCTTTCCATAAATATGTTTAAGCCACCTGTCGATTACAGCACCAAAAGGAAATGTTGTGCGTTTGCTGCCAGAAATTATTGGGTGAAAGGCAGGCTCTAATAAATTTTTAAGTATCTTTGGAATTCCCACTATGGTAGCAAGAACAGGATATTCTACCTTTAAAAATTTGAAAATCTCATATGTAATCCAATTGTCAAGAAGGAATTCCTCCAAATAAAGATCAATACGCCTGTAAGCTACATTGATCTAATTTATTGAATTGGCTTCATAATAGTCAGAATTATGTAAAATCCCATACATCTTGTTAATGTATTCTAACGTATCATACAAAACCACCCTGCCGCCCTTATCTGGCTTCATTATCTGAATGTTGCTGTTTGCACACATCTCCCTTAGTATTTCTAACTCTTTCCTACTTAAATTATTTTTTCTCTTGACCTTTAAGTTCTCCTATAAGTTATATAAATCATTGGTAACAACCTTCTCAAATAACATAAGTGTGGGATGTAAAGGGGGTGCAAACTTGTTTTTTTTCCTCAGTTCAATTTGCTGCGTCGGAACTTTGGCATCCTTAAAAAAAAAGCCAAATAAAGTTTCCTAAAATAGATTTTTAGCTCAATGAAATTATCCACAATATTAAATTTAGAATTAGGCACATATTTCATGCCTTTAGAGAAAAGTGCAAAATGTTCCTTTTCTAACTTAACATTAGTGTAATTATACACATTAAAATTACCTAAGGTATATATAACCCTATTAGTATTAATTATTTCTTGTTCCACATCTGTTTGTCCCTTTTCCAATCTTCACCCCTCTTTTTCCATCCATAATTTCTCTTTTGCCACTCCCCCTGCCCTGAGTCCCAACTTCCCCACTTTGTTATAAACTTGTGCTCTCCCCTCCCCGTGAAAATGTTCAGTATGAAAATATGCCTGACCACCATACATCTTACTGGGGGGGGTCAACTTTTGTGGATACATGCTTTTGAGACCCAGTTTGTATGGTACTATTATTTTCTTTCCTTCTCCAGGGGTTTACAGTTTGTGTCCTATAATGTTCAAGGTGTCACTCGATCTTCCTACACTTCCTTTTAAACATTCTATTACATTTTCCATTAACAATTTCAAACTGTTTGGTGTACAATTCGTCCCATTGGGGAAACAGCAAATCATTCGATATTACTATGTTCAATTTCTCTACCTCACTTAACATATTGCATAACCTTTGATCATTGCATTTAATTAAAAACTTTATACATTGAAATCCAAAACTATCAAATAAGGCATTACATTCATTCTGTAGTTCATCATTCATTACAATACCCATAGGTGCCTTAAAAAAATCTCAAGCCTAATGGCACAATTTTTAGCTCAATACATCTATTTAAATAAGAATTATCCAATTGTATACCTTTAACAATTTTTAATTTCCTACCCATATCATAAATCATGTCCCTTAGCGTTCCATTTGTATTCACATCTGAATTTACAGGGGCAAGCCCTGCTTGTGGCTTATTACTTTCAAAGTTATAATTACCACTCAAAAACTTATCAAACTCCAAATGCTTGTCCAGATCACAATTAACAGTCACTTTTCAAACAGCACAACTATCCAAATGTTCATATACAGTACCTTTAGCATTATGGCATGCTGCTACTGAATAAGTCCTTTTTGGAACCATGCGCTTAAGCATGGCATTCAGGCTGAGATGAAAAAGCCATCTGTTCCTTGTTTCCTTCATTTGTTGTCTCCGAATTGCCAAAAATCCTATTAGAAACACCAGAAATGTTTGGTGTACCATAACACACATCATTTCCTTGTCCGTTAGGTATATCCTCCTGAGAACCACCCTCCACTGACGTTTTTGATGATGTCATTGAGCGGGACATCCGCATAGATCTCTGTCCTAGTTGGCTGACTAGGTTTATGAGCCTTGTAAGCTCCCCTTTTAAAATAGCAACCTTTGATTGCAGCCTTTGCATATCATCACTTCTCACCAGTAGGAAGGGGAATTGCAACACCAGCCATGTGATATACTTAGCTATGTGCACTAATTGTCCTGGATTCTATGTCAGAAAAACTGACAGATTTTTTTAAAAGCAGAATTTATGAACATTGGTATAATATCAAAAGGAAGGACAAAAATAGTGCACTGTACAGGCATTTGGAGAATAGCTCAGAATGTAGATTGTTTAAGTTTGGTATACTAGAATACATTACACCTAACCCAATGAGTGGAAATATTAAGGCTATACCAGGTGAAAAAGAAGTCAGGTGGCAATTACTATTAAATGCCACTAATTCACAGGGACTAAATGACAACATTCCTATAAAACCAGTCTTGGAAGCAAGGTTGTAATGTTGTCGTTAGAATAGGGTAGTAGCACTTTTGGTCCAATTTGATCCAACCTTTGTGGTTAAGAGAGGTTAGGACATTGAAACTGTTTTATGGCAAGTGTTCCTGTATATTTTTCATTTTCGCTAGAATTGGTAGATGAAATAATTTAGTATACATTTATATAGTGAAAAGTGTTATGTGTACTTAACATTTGGAGTATGTTTTACAAGGTTTTGTGTTTCATTTTTATATGTATTGCATTTTAGCACATTTTTATAACATGTATAGCATTAGTATGTAAGTAATGTACTGTCATTTTAAATGTGTTAAATGTTTTAATTGTTAATAGCGTCTCATTGGTGCCCAGTGTTTATTTACTGGAGTAGGGATGTGTGTTTTATTGATTCTGATGAAGCCCACGTTAAGTAGGTGAAAGGGCTCAATCCAGTACGATTGTTTGTTATAATAAAGAATAATTTCACTTTTTTTGGCTGTGATGCCTTTTTCGTAAAGGAAGGGCATTGTGCCTGTTCAACGTTGCTCTTTTGGACTGTTTGGTTTCATGTGGTTGGAATAACGTGTGCTGTTTTTCTTTGATCTATGAGATGAGTTGATAAAAAAACGATTTTGCTTTGAGATAGTAAATTAACATTAAGCAAAGCCATTGAGATTTGCCAAATACATGAGCTTACAGAAAAGCCTACAAATGTGCTTACGAATGAGAAAAGCATGCTTGCAGTATCTGCCAGTGCAAATGTTGATAGTGTACAGCAACATAAAGTTAAGATATAAAAGAAATATAAACCGAAGGGTTCTGCCATACCAAACCTCATTGTTAACTGTCGTAATTGTGGAGGCAGCCATGAACCAAAACGAGAAAAGTGCTCAACTTTTGATCAGCAATGTCACAAATATAAAAAGTGGAATCATTTCAAAATGCTTTGCAAGTCTAAAGTGGCACAATCTTTTTTAAAAGAGAGCATCCAAAGAAGCAAGTAGATCATTCAGAGAGCTGTGAGCAAACTTTTTATGTTGCTGGTGTCTGTGATTGATGAAACAGTAAATACAGTAGACTATCACTTGTCAGCAAAGAGTGAAATATTTTGTACTGTACGAATTAATGGGAAACCTGTAGAGCTTAAAGTAGACACTGGATTGAAGTGCAATGTTTTATCGGCACAAATGTTTGCTAAAGTAAAAGCTAGTGAGAAACTTGATACAGAAAAGTGTACAAAACAAGTTGTTTATAGTGCTGAAGAGATTCAAGCTGATGGCACAGTAACTCTTTCATGCCATTCTGCTGGAAACAGCTATAACTTGCAGTTTTACACAGTCAAAATTCACGTGCAGTCACTGTTAGGCCTTAAAAACAGTTTGAGAATGGGACTGATTTTATTTAATAAAGAGGTCCACCATAGAAATATGAACAACAATAACAATTTTACACAGAAGAGTTTTAGTAAATATTTTGATATTTTCAAATACGTGCTTGGCAAACATCCAGTCACATATTCCATGAAGTTAAACCATGATGTAAGCCCAGTTGTCAGACCAGCAAGGAAGATGTTGGTAGTAATGCAGAGTAAAGTGAAAGCAGAGCTTGACAAAATGGTGAATTTAGGTGGCCTTACTCCAGAAGAATAACTGACTGAATGGGTATCCTCCAAGGTCATAGCTCATAAGAGAAGCTCAGATGATATTCGAATATGTATTGATCCAAGAGACTTAAACAAAGCACTTAAATGTCTTCAACATCCAATGTGTATAGTAAAAGAAGTAGCTGCTCTCGTGCCAAATGCCACCATTTTTTCACTCTTAGATGCAAAAAGTTCCTTTTGGCAAATTTTGCTGGATCGCAAATCTTCATTGTTACCCACTTTTAGCACACCATTTGATAGATACAGATTTTTGAGAATGCCATTTGGAATAAATTCTGCCAGTATAGTATTTCAATGTGCAATGGAGCAAATGTTTTTCTGGTTATCCATGTGCTATCATAGTACACGACATTACTGTTGGGGCAATGGTGAAGACAAACATAATAGAAATCTCAGGAAATTTCTAGACCATGCATGTGAAGTCAGTCTTAAACTGAATCCACAGAAATGCAGACTCAAACTGAAAGAAGTTACTTATGAGGGACATTTGTTTACCAGTTCTGGCTTATAATCAGATCTGTCTAAGCAAACAGCAATTCTTGAAATGCCAGTTCCAGAAAAAGTCACATCTTTACAATGTTTTCTTGGTATAGTCAACTATTTAGGAAAGTTCAACCCAGACTTGAGTGACTTTTCAGCACCATTACGTAAGTTAACATGCAAAAATGTAAACTGGTCCTGGTTGGAACAACACCAAAGAGCATTTGATATTCTGAAGAAGAAAATTACCAGTCCACTCACACTGGGATATTATGATGTTCAGAAACCTGTAACTCTTTCTTGTGATGCTTCAAAATATGCCCTTGGTGCAGCATGTCTTCAAGAAGGCAGAGCATTAGCCAGAGCTTAACACAAATAGAGATACAGTATGCACAAACAGAGGAAGAACTTTTGGCACAAGTGTGCACACGTTCAAAGTTCAATGATTATATTTATGGAAGACCTATCCAAATAGAAACTGATCACCAGCCTCTAGTGACAATTTTGAAAAAGCCTATACATGCAGCCCCAGTATGATTGCTATGCATGATGTTAAAACTGCAAAACTACAATGTCAATATTCTTTATACAAAAGGCAAATATTTATACCTTGCTGATGCTTTGTCACAAGCACTCAGACAAACAACAGAGCAATATGAAAGCAGAATTTGAAGTCTTGAAAGTCAGAAATTTTTGATCATCGCTTTTTGATTAACTCAGAACTCACACAGCTTCAGACCCAATTCTCCAGAAACTGAAAAACATTATCAGTCAAGGATGGCCAGCACGACAAACTAGTTTACCATTTGACATTCAGCAGGTTTTTCCTTAATGAGACAAGCTCATAATGTAAGATGGAATCATCGTGAAAGGTCCAAAAGTAGTAATTCCATAACCATTACAATAGGAATATATCAAAATTTTGCATTGTGGCCACATGAGTATTGATTCAACCAAAAGAAGGGCAAGGGGCATTGTACTTTGGCCTTCTTCTTCTTCTTTCGGCTTTTCCCGGTTAGGGGTCACCACAGCGGATCACTGTCCACTCATGATTGGCAGTGGAGTTTTACGGTGTTGAGTTGCCAGCCCAGCGCCCAACCTTCCATAGAAGGCACACACACACACATACACTCATGCCTATGGCCAATTTAGTGTGTCCAATCCACCTACAGCATGTCTTTGGGATGTGGGAGGAAACTGGAGCACCCGGAGGAAAAGTACAGTTTTGTACCTACCATAAATGTAGATGTTCGAGGATTCCCTTGCTGCAGTCCTGACAATTGGGTATAGTCCGCGTCCCAGTCGGCCCGAATACCAGAGTATAAGGCTGACGTCGGTCATGGCGCCTTAGACTGACGTCAGTACGTCAGGGTACTAATGCGCATGACCGACGCCATTTCCTCAGTCTTTTCTTGCCCCAGATGTCAGAAGACCCAAAAAGACAAGTCCCAAAAACAACCTGCACCAAAAACATGTACATTATATACAGTAATATATACAAAAATATAAGCATGTAAACTCACCTACACAACCACCCTGAAACACAGAGGGGAAGGAGGGAGGGTAAATTGGACTGCAGCAAGGGAATCCTCGAACATCTACATTTATGGTAGGTACAAAACTGTACTATGTTCATCGTCTTCCCTTTCTGCAGTCCTGACAATTGGGTAGAATCCCAAAGCAGAGGTAAGGGAGGCTGGCAAATTATAAAGTAGCAGGAGCTGACAACATGCCTTGTAAAACAGCTGTGGCAAAACCAGCTCTAGTCTTAGAGTATATAGGCAGGTGATAATGCCTAGAGAAAGTATGCACTGAACTCCAAGTAGCTGCTTCCAGAATATCCTTAGTTGCCACCCCTTAGAAATGCTGTTGAAGTGGCAGTAGCCCTAGTGGAATGAGGCCTAATCCCAGCTGGAACCTCTTTGCCATGATGGGAATAACAAAATGCAATGCAAAAGCCAATCCACCTAGAAATAGTTTGTTTTGACACAGGCTTGCCCTGTGAACTCAAAGCAAAAGAAACAAGTAACTGCTGAGACTGCCTAAAATCTTTAGTCCTGCTCAAATAATAACGCAATTGCCTGTGTACATCTAAAGTGTGCAAAATCTTTTCCCTTTATTTTGAGGATCTGCAAAAACGTAGGCAAATGAATAGTTTGGTTTAAAGCCACACTAGAAACCACCTTAGGCATAAAGGAAGGATTAGTACGTAATGATACCCTGTCCTTATGGAAAATCAAAAGGGCTCTACTGCCATAAGGGCCTGCAACTCAGACACCCTTCTTGCAGAAGTAATAGCCAACAGAAAAGCAGTCTTCCATGACAAATATTTCAATTCAGCAGTAGCTGCAGGCTCAAAAGGTTGTAGAGTAAGTTTTTCCAACACAAAATTGAGATCCCAAGCAGGAGTAGGAGCTCTACGGGGGTCTTATATTCTTTGCCCTCTAAGAAACTGCTTGAACAAAGGATGCGAAAACAAAGGTGGGTCACAATCATAGTGAGCTGAAATTGCTGCAGCATGAATCTTTATGGAAGAGAAAGACAAACCTTTGTCCAATAATTCAGTAAGATATTGAAGAGCCACACTCAAATTAGGCTCTGAAATCTCCAAATTCTTTGCTGTACTCCAAAATAAAAATCTCTTCCATTTTTCTGCGTACACTCTCCTAGTACTAGGCCTTCTAGCTTCCATAATCACATTTAAAACTTGTTGAGGAAGCTGAGACCTACCATGCTTCAACACAGAATATGCCAAGCTGTGAGATGAAGAGATTGAAGCTTGACATTGAGCAGATGACCGTCCTTCTGAGATAACAGATGAGGAATCAGAGGTAAAGGCCATGGAGGCTTCTTTACAAGACTCCTTAGAAGTGGGTACCAGTGTTGCCGAGGCCAATCTGGAGCTATCAAAATCATCCTTGGCCTGTCCTGTCTGACCTTTAGTAATACCTTTGGAAGAAGAGGTAGAGGTGGAAAGGCATAGACATGAAGGTTTTTCCAACTGAAAGACAGAGCATCCACTTTCCAAGCTGTGTGATGAAACCCCTTTGTGCAATACTTTGGCAGCTGGTGGTTTAGTGGAGAAGCGAACAGATCTATGTCTGGAGTTCCCCATGACACTGTCAATTTCTGAAATACATGAAGATCCAGTTTCCACTCGTGGGGATCCATGATTTGTCTGCTTAATACATCTGCTAGGGAGTTCTGTGCTCCTGGCAGAAACCTTGCCTGAAGAGTCAGTTGCAGGCGAAGCAGTCTCCCATAAAATCATTGCTTGCCTGCATAGAGGATAAGAATGTGTTCCCCTTGCTTGTTGATGTACCACGACAGTTGTGTTGTCTGTCAGAATCAACACCTGCCCTGGAAGAAGTAACTCCTTGAACGCCATCAATGCAAACTGGACTGCTAACATCTCCTTCATGTTGATATGTAGATGCTGTAGTCTGGCAGGCCACTTGTCTTGTATCCACTTTCCATTTAGATGAGCTCCCAAGCAGTGTCCGAGGCATCTGTCGTTAAAATCTGACTCGCCTCTGGCCGGGTCACAGAGAGTCCCTTGTTTAGGTGACATTCCTGAGCCCACCACAAGAATTCCTTTTGAAGGCAAGGTATTATTTGAATGACAGTGTCCAAATCTTGGCAGTGCTGTGTCCATACATTTTGAGATACCATTGCAGCTTCCTCATATGCAGTTTGGCATTGGGAAGCACCAGAATACAAGATGCCATGAACCCTAATGCTTGAAGGACTGTCCTTGCAGTCAGCACGGACTGATGAGATAGTTGATGGAAGTAAAGTGACAGACTCTTTTGTTTGTCCGGGGTTAAAAGGCCATCTGGGCTGCTGTATTCAGTCTCACACCCAGAAAGCACATGTCTTGAGAGGGTACTAGACTGGACTTTATTTCGTTCACAGAATACCCTAGGCATCTTAGCACTGCTATGACATATTCCAGATGCAGTAGAAGGTGTTCCTTTTCTTGAGCCAGAATCAGGCAGTCGTCCAAGTAAGGATAAATTTGAATGCCTTGAAGCCTGAAGTAAGCTATCACTGGAGCCAGAACCTTTGTGAATACTCTGGGCGCAGTAGATAAGCCAAAGGGCAATGCAGAGAACTGATAATGAAAATCTCCAGTTCGAAACCGCAGATACTGTCTGCAACTTAGCCTTATGGGCACATGAAGGTAAGCTTCCTTGAGATCCAAAGTTACCATCCAGTGATCCTTGCCCAGCAGAGGTAACAGTTGCTGTAACGTCAACATCTTGAACTTGGGAATGTCCAGATAAGTGTTGAGGATAGATAAATCCAAAATTGGTCTCCATGTGTTCCCCTTCTTTGGTACTAGGAACAGGCGAGAATAAAATCCAAGCCCCTTTCTGACACAGGGACTGGCTGAATAGCCCCTATCTGGAGTAACTGAGAAACTTGCTTGTGAGCCTCTTTTCTTTGTGGAGGAGGAACATCTGGCATGCCTTTGAAAGGGAGCATTGTGTGGAAATAAAATCTGTACCCGTGATGAATGATATCCAGCACCCATCTGTCTTGAGTGATTAAATCCCAATTTTCTTTGAAAAGAGACAATCTTCCTCCCAAAGGAGCTGCCAGGCGAGTCCACTGGCAGCTGAAAAGGCAGGTCATTGGTTCTGCTTACGAAAGGACTGACCCTGCCCTCACCAGAAATCTGAGCAGGTGAACTGTCTGATCTAGGCCTAAACGAACCTTGAGCCCTGCCCCTACCACGTCTAGACCTACCCCTAGACTGGGAACCATAAGCAGGATATGTCCACCCCTTAGCAGGCCAATTTCTACTAAACTTCGGAGGCTGCACCTGCAAAATCTTTAACAGTCTGCATAGACTTAGCTTTGTCCTCCATTTTCTTTAAAACTGCTTCCACAGGCCCAAACAACACATCAGACTGTAAAGGAGCATCCAAAATCCTGGTCTTAACATGCTCAGCTAAATTCTGATCCTTCAACCATGCATGTCTGCGAAGAACAGAACTAGTAGCAGCCACCCTCGAGGAGGCCTGAACAGCATCAAAACCACACTGCAAAGAATGCTTACCCACTTGTTCAGACACATGAACCAAATCCAGCAATTCTTTACACTCAATACCTTCCGCCAAAGCATCCACCTTAGATTTCAATTGTGAAAGGAGATAATTCTGATATTTCAGCATATGAAATTGACAATTCAACGCCCTCATGGCTAGAGTGGAAGAAGTATATACTTTCTTACCCCACCTATCCAAAGCCCTTGCCTCTTTATCAGAGGGTACAGGATTTTTAACCACAGAAGCTTTAACACCTTTAGGCCCCTGAGAAACAGTTTCTGGGTCCGCCCTGGGACTCTTAAACAAATACTTATGAGCTTCGGGCACCCTATAATACCTATCAGGCTTAACAGGAGCAGGAGGCAAGGAATCAGGGTTCAGAGAAGCCTCTGCAAAAACATCCTCCACCACATTTAACACAGGAGGAATAGCTAAAGGCCTATGCTGGGGCAAAAACAAGAATTCCCTAAGCCTTTTTCTGGAGTCAGAGTAATCTTGGCCTTCCCATTTAAAGTGCTCCCTCATGGAGTGAAGAGTCTCTGAAAATGAAAAATCCTCAGGAGGAGAAGCTGAAGGAGTGGAATCATCCACATCAGAATCAGAATAAGTAGGAAACTCTGGCAAGTCTTCCACAGAAGACTCTGAAGCCTGTGAACACTGTTCAAAACTATCAAACTCCTGTTCCACCCTAGGCCTCTTATCAGGTGGGGGCATAGAACCTCTAATCAAAGTAATCAAATCTTCTGCCACTTTGAGGATATGTTTCTTAGGCACAGAGCCGAAATGCTAGGAGAAGCCCCTACAGAAGCTGAACTTGGCCTTCCTCTAAAAGAAGCTTTGGCAACAGAAGGAGAGGCCCTAACTACCTTGGGAAGAGAGGGAAGAACAGTTACCTGAGAAGCCCCTCAGCCTGGCCTACCTCCTGAGAGGGCACATCCTGTAACAGTAAAGTATCTGCCTGAGACTCCATAGAGACTCCTGGCAAAACCTCTGGCTCCCCTGAGCCTTCTAAAGGACCGCCGTCCGGGACTGCGGTTCCTCACCCTAGACTTCACTGTTTTGTCCTTGCGCTTCTTAGTTGTACCTGGCGTCGGAGCATCCATAGGCATAGTATAATTGCAACGCTTCCCAAACACTAACCTAGCACAATCAAGCCTCCTCTTAATAGTGCGCTTGTTAAATCTAGCACAAGAGCGGCAACCAACAACGTCGTGCTCAGGCCCTAAACAAGGTATACACAATGTATGATAATCCCTATGCGGTATCTGCTTCCCACAAGAAATACAGTTATTCACTTTTCTGACATCGGTTAAATACTGAGGCAAGAAAAACCAAAATGTTCTAGCGGGTTACTTAGCCAACTCTGTATTCGGTCTGAAACTCCGGTTTCGGAAAATCTCAGAACGCCAACCTGCACTCGCAAAATTGCTTCTGCATCGGACCATGCGGCAAAAAAGACTGAGGAAATGGCGTCGGTCATGCGCATTAGTACCCTGACGTACTGACGTCAGTCTAAGGCGCCATGACCGACGTCAGCCTTATACTCTGGTATTCGGGCCGACTGGGACGCGGACTATACCCAATTGTCAGGACTGCAGCAAGGGAAGACGAAGAACATCCCACATGACCACAGGAAGGACATGCAGACTCCGCACAGAAGGCACCCCAGCCAAGGATTGAACCGGAGAACCTCTTGCTGTGAGGCGGCAATGCTAACTGCTGCACCACCGTGGCCACCCTACTATGTCAAAAAATACAGAGATGGAAACTCTAGCATGTTCAATTTGCAACAGGACCAAACCACATCAAGAAAAAGAACCACTTCAGCTAAACCAGATTCCTAAATTACCATGGTCGACAGCTGCTACTGATATTTTCTAATGGAATGGTCAGCATTACTGAATGGAATGGTCAAAACTCAACTTTTGGGAAAACATCAGTCACAAAAGTTGTACTGCGATAGATAAGTCCAGTAAACCTCTTAGACCGTTAAGACAAAGAGAAGTTGTGAGAATGCAAACATCTAAAGGATATGACCGAGTGGGAATTGTCAAGAACATTTGTGAAGAACTGAGATCTTACATCATACAATCTGAAGGAATCAATTTCAGAAGGAATCAAGGATATACATTACCAATCTCTGAACCAGTGATGCAGCAGATTGCCTGTGCCAATGACTTTATTTCTCAGAGTGACTCTACACCTGTTTGAATTTGAGAGAACAGTGTACTTTCTTTAAATAATCCTGATGTAATCCCCAAAGTGCCAGTTGTAAAAAATCCCCAGATTTGCTAAACCCAGTCAAAGTTTTTATGTGGCAAGATCGGGTAGAACTTCCAGACCCAGTCCAAAATAAACAGTAACTTGGACTTGAATTCAAATTTGTTGTTGAAATGTTGATGTGATATCTAGCTTGTAAAATGTCTTCTTCTCCTATTGCATGTCAAACAAATTAAAGAGGGAGGATGTAGATCTGAGCGTATATTGTACCTAGTCAGCCACTGTAGCTACACAGCACGTGCAAATAAGTTAATGAGCATGTGCAAGATCAGTACCATTTTGTATAGTCAGCCAGAATGAATGCAGGCATGGATGGAGATGCACATGTGAGAGTGTGTTTGAAGTAATAAGTCAGTTATTTAGCTCATGAAGTTCGAATAAATCTTCCAGTTACAACTCATGATGTGTTTATGTACAATAAATTACTTGAATGTATACCCAGCCTCAGTGTCTCATTTGAATACACGAGATGTGTGACAAGTGCCTGAAGTAATTTTTTTTTTAAGAGTAGGTTTCTAGACCACATGAGCTTCTTCAGATGCAGTGCACTAAAAGGATAAACACTTGGTATGAGAACAGAGCAAGAGTTAAGTGAGATAAATAGTTTCTTCACACAGAACAATGTGAATTAGGACTAACTCATTTGACAGGATACTTAAGGAGTGACACAGTTAAGGTGCATATACACAACAGAAGCAGAAGATTACCAATCAAAGTGGACCAGCATGATGATGAAACAAGGGGGAGATTCAACTATACAGAATATAACATTTAGAAAGAAGAAGAAAGTATTCTAAAAACTAAGCCCACACAGGAATGGAGAACGGAGATTTTTACCAATAGGGATGACTGCTAGTAAGAATGTAGAAAATGGGCAAGAGAGGACTGTAATTTATTGGAGAAATTTAGCAAACCAAGGTTTTAGATGCAAATAACTATGGAAGAAAAAGTAACAGAGTGGGATGAAGCCAACTGTAAGTTTAAACTGCAGGTTAGAGGCTGTCTTCCCCACCAGGAATTGAAAGGTATAGGGTAGTGTTAATTGAAAGACCAGCTCTGGTTGAGTTTTTTGCTGGGTCTAGAACAGAAGTTGCTGTTAGAAATGGAACAGTTAGTAGGGCATATAAAACACTGCATGATAACTACAATCATCAATTAGAAGAGGTTAGAAAAACTGGGAAGAGAGACCAGAAAAGCTATACACAAAGCAAAAATGGGACAACATCCGTATGGCTCCAGAGTATGCAACAAAGTCCAGAAGGTTAGCTGTTTGCATAGAAGTGTTTGCAAAGGTATTTTTATACCCAAAGCAGAAGTCAGTGATTTTATTGTCAGACAGACAGCAATTGCTGTGTGTGTGGTGGGATGGAAAACAGAGAGTTAATTGGGAACATGTGTTCTGGGAATGTAACATGTTGATAGATTTTAAAAATTCCCCACTGAGTACTTTGTCAGAAATGTTGGGGGAGCAAATGATCGTAAGTAAGGAAAATATTCTTTTGATCTGGGATATAGGATATGAATTGCCTAGACATAGTAAGAGCTTCATAGTTTTAAAGCTACTGGTTGCCAAAAAAGCAAATACTAGAAAATGGAAATCACCATTTAAACCAACCATAACCAAAGTTCTGAATTTTGTAAAGGAGATAAAATAATGGGAGTTACAATCTTTAAAAAAGGGAAATTGCAAAGAAATAAATGGAATTTGTGAAAATAATACATGCAGAATAATGTTCTGGAGGAGGAGAGAAATTTAAGGAAAGACAGAATTTGAGCAATTTATGCCATGTTGGATGGAATGATAATTATTAAGATAATTAATATTTATGTCTGAAACTCATTAAAAATCTTTACAATGGTTTGTTTTCTTTTCTATAACCATATGGGTGCCCATGACATTGTTCAAATTTTGTGAATTTAATAAAGCTGTTTTAAAAAATCCACAGCAGTTTTCCATTTGTTGAAAACATTAATCTTTGTAACCGATCAAAATGTAACATTCATCCTCCAAAAATGTCACTAAATATAATGACTCTTTTGAAAATAAATAACTTGCTTTAGTAAGTAAATGTATGAACTGTGTTGCCTGTAGAAGGGGCAATCTGACAGATGTAATTATGGATTTACATTTGCTTGCCAGAAACTTGAATCTACATGTATTTTTAATGGAGTAGGACAATATGAAAGAACAGGTAAAGAAAACATAGCGTGTTTTATTCTGATATATGTACCAGAGAATCACACTATTGCAATATTTAAAGGGCGTGAAAATTAAAAGTACAACCTCACAAATGTTCAAGACTAACATACTGTGATAATTTGACTAAGGCAGTGGGACAGCTTTAAGATGAAAGATACTGACAACATTTATATTTGCCATGCCAATGAAGTGAAGCCATAATTATAATGGACTGGGATTATTGTCAATATTTTATGGAACTGATAAGAAAAAATGTTGCAAAACACTATATGATGTGTGTAAGGCATTTAATAGTTATTAATATATTTTACGTGGCTATTTACTAGCAGGGATTCTGATGGTAAAGTTCCCAATTTATTTAAAAGCTGAAAGCAATGTATGTCCTTTTTTCATGCATTTTGTAACATCACAAAAAACTTAGAAAATATTCCCTTTAAGTCCATAGCATTGGGGAAAGGAAGAAAGGCAAACATGACAAGACTTCATGTAATGATTTGAACTTTGTACTGAAACCTTAGTAATGCTTACAGCAAGACATCTTGAAGACCCTAAACATTTATTTTAGCTTCTGTTCCATGCATGGCAGTTTGAGAAAATTATTTACTTACAACTATGAAAATAAACTCTTTATACAGTAGTACTGCTTATGAGACAATGTTAATGTTAAGTATTCCAAGCCGGACAGTGCTACTACTGTCTTGAAAGAATATGGTTAAAAACATAACATGTTTAGACAGTTTTATTTACAGTTACTTGAGACAACCCTATTGTTCACTCTTAAGCCCACAAAGAAGATGAAGTCTAGTGCAAATATGTGATTTTTAAAATATAAGTGTTTTCATACTATATAAATGATATTACATTTGGACAAGCAGACTACATCAGTGGTCAATATTTTACATAAAGCAGAAGTGATGTATACCACACTAATTGCTGACTATGAATACAGGTAAGAAATCAAACTTCTAGATGCAATATTAAACAAACAAAAAAAAGGATGGAATGATTAGTTCACATTTATTCACAAACAGTATCACATAACAAATTACTACATTACATGAATACATTTCCTAAACAGGCAAAACACACACACCAACAGCAACAGTTAATGTTGCCTACAGTATCTCTTGACTGATCTAATGTGCATAAAGAAATGAAGCAAGATGTGAAAAAAAATTCTTTAGTGGAGGGTCCCCACAAAAGTTTGTAAAAGCAACAACAGAAAGAAAGTTATCAGCACGTCAGTGATGATGCTATTATTCCTTTACATCTGGTTACAAAACTCCAAATCAATGAAAATCGGGAAAAACCCACAAGTATGGCAGGTACAAAGGCTTCAAAACATCCAATGGCAAAGTCAAAAAGAAAGGCAGCACCGTGTGTGGTAAAAAAAGCATCAATTTAATGTGCAACAATACACATAAACTAGAAAACTAATAACACATAACTACAAAAATTCCTTGGTGCAGGGTGACAACCCCAAAACACCTGAACCAAACCGGTTTCGGACAGATTGCCTTCTTCAGTGAAGTGCTATGAATGCTGAGTTTACAAGACCCACTTATAAATTCATAAAGTCAGCCCACCAAAATATCCCATTGGATAATACTTCATACATTAATAATGTTCATTCAAGCCTGGGGAGAACAAACCCCCCAATTTAATTATCCATTTTCTCTCTTTAATGTTTAATATGGAGTGCAAACTTAATTTGTCCCTGCATTCACCATTAATACAATCTATTCAGGTGTTCCACACCTGAAATCAATGCCTCATTGGTCCGATCCGACCATAAGCTAATTACCCTAGATATCCACATCCTGCCCCCACCCCCCATTAAGGAAACCACGTTAAAAATTTCTCTAAAGCCAACTTCATGCTTCTTAAGACAGAAGTGGTGAACTTCATGACACCCATGCAGATGGACAATACAGTTACGACTACTGACTCCTACACAATTGCACTTTATAAGCACTTACACAAGTGCATGGATCATGCTATCCCAAACAGAACCAAGATGCTATCCTCCAAAAAAAGAAAGCCAATCTGGTGGTTCCCTGCCATAAACAAACTGTACAACAGAAGGAAGAAACTGTTGCAAAAGAGAGTAAAATCCCATGAGTGGAGGAGCTCCCTGGTCAGCCTCAGTAAGAAGCTGCGATCCCTGATAAAATCCTGCAAAGCTAGTTATGAAAACAAAATTGCCACTGTTTCTAAAAACAACTACAAAGCATTCTATAGCTATGTCAAGAATCTCAATGGCAACACTCAGATCTGCTCTGAGTTACAGCACAATGGCACTAAATATACAGACCCAACTGATATTGCCAACATCCTGGCAGATAGGTTCAGTGCTAACTTTACACCCCCTCATCCCCTAAAGAGCCCATCTCTATACCGGAAGAATGCAAAGTTCATGTAATCACGGCTGCACAGGTAAAAACCACACTCTCCAAAGCCAAGAACACAGCATCCATAGGACCAGACAACATCCCAGGCTGCGTTCTACACAAACTACAGAACGAACTGGCACCCCACCTAAGTACCTTGTTCAATCATAGCCTCACCTCAGGCTTTGTGCCTGCTGAATGGCACACAGCGATGGTTATCCCACTCCACAAGGGGGGAGCCACCACGGACCCCGGGAACTACCACCCCATTACCCTGACGAGCCTGGTCTGCAAGGCCATGGAATGTATCATCATGGAACTTATAAACAAAGACATTGGTAATCTCCAAACTCTGGACCCCACCCAGTTCGGGTTTGTAAAAGGCAGATCTGCTCTGAGTTACAGCACAATGGCACTAAATATACAGACCCAACTGATATTGCCAACATCCTGGCAGATAGGTTCAGTGCTAACTTTACACCCCCTCATCCCCTAAAGAGCCCATCTCTATACCGGAAGAATGCAAAGTTCATGTAATCACGGCTGCACAGGTAAAAACCACACTCTCCAAAGCCAAGAACACAGCATCCATAGGACCAGACAACATCCCAGGCTGCGTTCTACACAAACTACAGAACGAACTGGCACCCCACCTAAGTACCTTGTTCAATCATAGCCTCACCTCAGGCTTTGTGCCTGCTGAATGGCACACAGCGATGGTTATCCCACTCCACAAGGGGGGAGCCACCACGGACCCCGGGAACTACCACCCCATTACCCTGACGAGCCTGGTCTGCAAGGCCATGGAATGTATCATCATGGAACTTATAAACAAAGACATTGGTAATCTCCAAACTCTGGACCCCACCCAGTTCGGGTTTGTAAAAGGCAGATCATGTCTCTTAAACCCGATAGACTTCTTTGAAGCAGTCAACAAAGCCGTAGATGAGGGTAAGGTGGTTCACACAACCTATCTAGATCTTGACAAGGCTTTCAACACCATCCCCCCCTCTGGAATTATAGATAAACTCACAAAACTAGGTATAAATCCCTATGTCACAAGATGGGTTGCCAACTGGCTCACTGACAGAACCCACACTGTGAAAGTAGCTGACTCCAAATCCATCTTTAGACCAGTGACAAGTGGAGCACTACAGGGTTCAGTCCTGGGTCCTTTCCTGTTTGGTATCTACTTCTCTGATGTACAGGCTAACACAGAAGGTCTTTGGCTAATGAATTATGCAGATGACTGCAAACTAGGAGCCATAATCGAAATTCCTAACGATGTGGACATCCTACAAAAGGGCCTCACTGAGACAGATGCTTGGTGTCAAAGCCATGGCCTCAAACTCAATGCCAAAAAGTGCATCGTCATCCCCTTTGAAAAAAAACTCTGTACCCATGAACTACAACATAGGCGGTAGTATACTTAACACCGAAAGTGTGATAAGAGACCTTGGGACACAGGTGGACAGTAGCCTCTCCTTTGATAATCACATCGCCACAGTAGTCAGGAAATCCTTCATTGTGGCACACCTCATCACAAAAGGTTTCTCATCCAGAAAAAAAGAGGTCATTGTTCCCCTCTACTCGTCATTCATTAGACCCATTATAGAGTACAATACCCCTTTTGGTATGTACCTCACAAGACATCTACAACAACTGGAAAGGCCACAGAAATACCTCACAAAGAGGATTACCAGCCTCAAACAGATGCCCTATGCAGACCGTCTCAAAAAACTCCAGCTTTACAACGTCGCATATCGCCTATTCACAGGCAATCTCTGCCTAACGTACAAAGCTATGTCAAAGCCACAGCTGTTGGACATGCTCCACTTAAAGAAGTCCCAATCCCTCCGAGCTACATGCTCTAGGGACCTAAACCTTGTCACCACAATAAACAGAACATGCTGGAGGGATAGATTCCTGTCCCAGAGACTTCCCATACTCTGGAATAAACTGCCTATCTATATCAAACAAAGCTCCTCATTAGCACTCTTCAAGAAAAATCTTGATGATTGGATGGGAAATAGGAAATTCACCACGGAGATCACTTCTGTGGCTCTGCTCAACAGTGGCACAGGAAAATAATTTTCTTGGGTGGCAAAAGCCAGGGTACCTTTTTGGCTGGGCTTGTATAGGCCCTAGGGCCGATAGCCTAGTACCTATGTATGAACCTATGAACCTATTGTCGTGAACCTAAACATTGCATGTGTGTGTGTGCTTTAAAGTATGTTTATAAAGTGCATTGGACTGCTTCTTCTTTCTGATATCACTGATGTGCTCACCTATTCTAAATTTCAGAGGATGTGACATTTGCCCTATATAAAAGGCAGAACATGAACAGGTGGCCAAATAAATCACCCAAGAGGTACTACAGTTAGCAAAAAAGTTTAATATTGTACACATTAGGTGTATTTTGGCTGGTGAATTCAATAATTTTAAAGACCCTGTGGCAATATGAGCAATGCCCACATGGTATACAGCCCCTCAATATGTCACCTGTAAACGTCCTTTGAACATACAAATCCCTATTATGGCCAGTTCCTTTGTAATGACCTTGAAGAAAGACTGTTTAGTGAATGAACAAAACAAAAAAAAAAAAAAAGAAAGGACATGAATATGGATTAAATAAGGCACCTGAGGGATAACATTGCCAGTGAGAGAAAGTTTAGACAAAATAGTGAAACATGCTAAGAGAACGTGAAGGGCTGAACTATAATTTAAATCTGTAGTCTGAAATTCCCATCAACAGAATTTTATGTTCATGTGATACAAATGAAAGACACAGTATATCTCATTGATAATGGACCACGCAAATGATAGCATACTTGCAAGATTTTATTGATAACTGCTTTTTATGTGTATATAAATATTAAGAGTGTAAGGTTTTAAGTGTTTCTGATGAAGTCTATGGACGAATAGTGAATAATAAAGGATTAACTGTTCTAAAAATACATATTTTGGTGTGCTCTCCTCTCTGCGTCTTCAGTGTTTTCTGATATTTGCAAGATATGTGTACATATGTATACAGACACACACACACACACACACGCACACACACACACACACACACACACACACACACACACACACACACACACACACACACTAGCACATGCATTTGCGTATGTGTGCATGCATGTGCATGTTCACACACACAAAATAAAACAAACGTGTGTGCATGCACAAGCAAGCATAGACTTCTACAGACCATTCAGCAATGGCTAGTTTCAACCATAACCAAAACAGAGTTTACAGAAGTAAAACCTTCCTACTTATTTGTAGTATAACTCTTTAAGATTATCTGAACCTAATTAATGAGGAAACTCCAAGCTCTGGAATAAAATTATTTAAACCAAAAAAAAAAAAGATATGCAACCACAGGAAGCATATCCCTGAATTTTAAATATATGTTTTATTTGTGAACAAAACTGTTAGAAATATTTAAGGATTTGCTCAAAAATAATTTTACTGCACCAAATGTGGAATCTCCTTTCAGTGAAAAAAGTGATTTTGTCTGAAATACAGAAACAAAAGCTATTGCTTTCATGTAGTCACCAAAAATTTGCTGTGTTCATATAATTTAACCCATAAAACAAAAGTTCTATCATCTCTTTACTGCACAAGTATAAATCCATGAGTGTCACTTTGTATCAGCTAGTTATCTGAGTACTATACTAGCCAAATGGGAGGGGTGAGAGATAGAACCAAAGAACACTGGGTCATCCATGCTGGCAGGAGGGAAGGCAGCTTAGTTCACAGCACTGCTGACTCCCAGTGGAGGTTTGTGGGTCTGTGGCACTTGCTGACTCCTAATGGAGCTTTGCAGATGGCAGGTAGCACTGACAGCAGTAGACATCCCACTTCTTCCAAGCATCACAACAGACTGTACCTGGAATCTTCAGTGCACAAGAACATACATATAAAGTCACCAGTATGGTAGGGACAACTGTCAGACTGCCATGGGGGGAGTTAGAGATAATGCAAAAATCTCTCTATGGCTGCCTGAATGATACCTTCCTCCACACTCTGACCTTACTTACAGCCTCAGGTTGCTTATAGAGGGACACACCCTAGACAGATCTCCAGTGTACAACAGGCATCCCCAATGGAGTGATCAGGTGCATTACCTGAAGATAACAGGGACTGAACAGGTGATGGAATAGTGGAGGAGGGTTGATGATCAACATGCAAAAGGGAAAAAAGTGTTATAGGCATAAGAGGCTTTTTCCACTAGACATGTACTAGGCTTATAACTTTTGTGTGTTTTTACAATTGTTTACTAACATTTTTGACATAACAGTTACTAGGAAAAGATGGCAGCTCAACAGAAGGCACTAGGAAAACATAGGCCCTAAATATTTGAAAAATATAAATAAATAGCCACAGAATTAATATAATGTCTCATAACTTTAAGTATCAATCCTAAGAAAACTCAAAGTAAGTTATATCATTTGTTAACAATATCGCCATTATGTTTCCTTGTGTTTACTGCACTGGCTTCACTAATGTAATTTCCATAATTTATTAGGTAGGATACCACATATGGCATTAGGAAAATGTATGCCAGAAACAATAAAAATGGGAACCATGAAAAAAATATTCAGCAGATTAAATGTAGGATTGTATTGTTGTCAATTATCAACCATTTTACATCAAAAATTTGTAAAAGTCAGCTTCGAGTCACATGCCATGAACTGAGGCATACCTACTGCAAAATTCTACATGAAAGGTAGTTTCACAATTACTGTGTGAAATCACCTCTTACCATATAATTGAACGATAACAGCTGACATGCACACGAAGCTGGGTCAGCAAATGTTACAATATACACCAGGAGGATCCAAATATTAAAAAATGGCCAATGTATGTCCAGTAACAGAAGTTATAAAACACTCATGAGTGCCACACTAGTACAGTGGTTAGCAGAGCTGCTTCACATTTCTTGGTTTTCTGGTTCTGTCCCTGGTGGTATACCTTCTGTGTGGGAATCTGGATGCCCTCGTGCATCCATGTGGGTTTTCACCAGTGCATGTCTAAAAGACTTAGTTTAAGAAATGTAGGATATACAGTGGAAGTCCCGACAACGGCAATTCAATGGCGCAGATTCTACATCAGCAATTACAGATGACAAGATGAATTTAATATTTATATTACTGATCAGGACATGGGAAGTTATTATCAGAAAGATTCAATTACCTGACAGGTAGAATTTTTCTGAAAAAGAGATGTTGCAAAATCAAAAAGGTACAATGTAAGAAAGAAGGGGGAGGTGGAAAAAACAGCAATGAGGGGAAACATTTTTCTACACAGAAATTGTAGACTTCACTGAAACTGCCTTTCTTTCACTGTGATGACTCAAAACAGTGATGAAACATATAATGTACAGGACAGGTATTGACTACTTCAAGCTAAATGGTATGACAAGCTAGTAGTCATAAATATTCAAAAGATTCACCTAACAATGGAGGAAAATCATGGCATAAATTAAGAGGTGCATCACCCAGCAGGTTAAAAGCACTCTCGTCAAACTAAACAAATAGCTCAGAGGACAAATAAAGTCTACCAAAGCCAAATTTGAGGTAAGTTTGGCCTCCCAGGCCAAGGGCAACCACTAAGCATTCTTTAGCTATGTCCACAACCTCAAAGGCAATACACAATTGTGTGCAGAGCTCACTGTACATGGAGCCACTTATACTAAGCCAGAAAACATAGCAGACCTCCTGGCTGATAAACTCAGCTCCAACTTTACCCATCTCTAACCCTCAACCTTCCCTCAGGAAATATCATGAAATATAACTCCCCCTACTATCATTAGGGAACAGGTCCTTAATGCTCTCTCTAAGACCAATAACACTGCCTCAGTGGGCCCAGACAATATCCCAGGATGCCTTCTAAATAGCATGTAACATGACCTACAGGGCCTCTGGAATTACTATTTAACTGTAGCCTCCAAACAGGTTTCATGCCTTATGAATGGAGAAAGGCAATAGTCATCCCTCTGCATATAGGTGGGCCATCTACAGACCCTGGAAACTACAGACTCTTAAGTCTCACTAGTCTTATATGTAAAGCCATGGAAAGAATTATCATGGAGATGATTAACAGAGATATAGTAAACCACCAGACACTGGACCAAACCCAGTTTGGTTTCGTCAAGGGCAGATCTTGCCTACTCAACCTGGTGAACTTCTTTGAGAAGGTCACCAAAGCAATGGATGAAAGCAAAATTGTTCACATTGCCTACCTTGACCTGGCCAAAGCATTTGACACAATACCCCACTCAGGCATTGTTGACAAACTCAAGAGGTTAGATACAAACCCGCATGTCACCCGGTGGAGAGTCAACTGGCTCACAGACAGGACCCAGGAAGTTAGAAGTGGGGAGTCCACCTCTACAAAGAGGCCAGTGACAAGTGGAGTCCCTCAGGGATCAGTCCTTGGACTGCTTCTTTTTGGCATTTACTTGTCAGAAGTCAAGGCCAAAGCCAGTGGTCTCTGGCTGACTAAATTTGCAGATGACTGCAACTTAGGAGCTGTCATTGAATCTCATACTGACACAAATATTCTCCAGGATGAGCTGACACAGACAAACAACTGGTGATCAGAGCCATGGACTAAAACTAAATAACAAGAAATGCATAATAGTATCCTTTAGGAAGTCATCTATCCCTGGTAATTATCACATTGACAACACACCCCTTAGAGATGACCCAGTTGTCAGGAACTTAAGGACATACATAGATAGTAATCTAGCTTTTGACCATCATGTGTCTACAGTGATGAGGAAATCATTCTATGTTGCGCAACTTATAAACAAAGGTATGGCATCTAAGTCGAAGGAAGTCATTGTTCCACTGTATTTGGCATTCATCAGCCCTATCATTGAGTACAATGCCCCCTTTAGTATGTACCTAACCAGGCATATCCAACAACTGGAGCGTCCACAGAGGTTTTTCACTAAAAGAATACAGGGTGTATGTAAAATGCCCTATGCAGACCGCTTTAAGACCCTATCCCTGTACTCTGTCTCCTATTTGCTTTTTAGGGGAGATCTATGCCTGGCATACATGGCATTGTCAAACCCCACTCTGATGGACCTCCTGCATATCCACAAATCAAACAGCACCAGACGTACCCATTCTACAGACTTAAACCTTGCCTTTGATATAAATAGGACCTGCTGGAGAGATAGGTATGTATCCCAGAGACTACCATTTCTGTGGATCAGGCTCCCCATCCATGTAAAGCAGAGTTTTTCCCCAACCCAATTCAAGTGCAACTTGGACAATTGGATGAGAAACCAGAAATTCATCCCTGGTTTGGCACCTATGTCCCTAATGGACACAGGTAATCTGTAAATGGTTCATCTCCCAGGCCCATGTTTACACTTAGCAAGGGTATCAGAACTTGTCAGAGATTTGGGATACATGGCTAGGCTTAAAAAGGCCCTTGTGGTCATTAGCCTAGTAAACATTTATGAACCTATGAAGAATCTGCTGCAGTATGGGAACTATCAGGTTGACTGAATCTGCTGTAAATATTACTTTCAATATTTCACAATAGTCAAGTGAGATAAATCTTACATAACCTGTATAATGCATTGCCCATCATTGTGCATCTTTTTTCTAAATAACTTTATTTGCCTGTTCTTAAACCTTTTCCTTATTTTTAGCAGAACACAGGCCAGGCCTTATATATAAACTAGACAGTGACCTAGAGCATCATACTTGCAGGGGCATTCTTTCCCTATTTATTTACTTATTTACTTATGTATGTATTTGAGCAATATTTCTTTGCTCAAGAAAATAAACAGATAAAGCTCCCCTACTAAAAGAACATGAGCCGTGTCACAGCAGGCACTGAAGGAGGGTAGGGGCAGTGCTCCAGTTCAATTAAAGTGAAATCCAAGTCACGTTACTTTTAAACATTGTTTGGTCGTGAGAGTAGACCTCACCACATTTAATTGTAGGTGCAAAAGTGCCTGAAGGAAATTTTTTTTATTTTATTTTATAAATATAATGAGAAAATGATACAAAATTAGGAGCATGCTGCAAAGCTTGAGGAATGGCATAATGTGTGTCATTACTGTTTCTGAAATAATACTGGCAGTGACAACCCAGATAATTTTTTGCAATATTTCTGGCTTCGTGATTTGTGTAGTGTGTATAGCTGACTACAAGAATGGTGGCATATCACTGTTTTTTTACATTAATGCTGGCAAAGATCAATCAGATTTTTTTAACGATATTTCTTTAGCTTTGTTATTTATGTGGAGCAATCTGATTGTGATATTTTGACCTGTGACAACTTGTTTGCGTGGAAAGACCTAATCATGATTTGAGTGAAAAGCTGATGACAGGAATGGTGCGGTGAGATATTTTTATTGTTTTTTACAATAATGTTGGCTGTGATCAACAAGATGTTTTTGACAATATTTCTCTGGCTTTATAATTCATGTGGAGCAAGAGAAGATCTTATCCGTCCCTATTTTTGAGGTGTGTCCTATTTTCATGCTACATTTACTCCTTCACATAACTTTCTGAAACCCTCCATCACATATGATTTTTTGAAGCTGTCTAGTACACATAAAAATAAAGTACACAACCAACATACTTATAGCAACAATAATTTAAAGAAACAGGACATATCTTGCATCTCCTTTTCCTGAAGCAAAAGTACATGACCTTATTTGGTAAAATTTTGCAATACAGTTCATTAAAGTCTACAGATGTTACACTGATTCTTTAAAAATGTGCTTATTTTTTCCATCATTTTTGTCACTCTGTTTCTTGAACATGTGTTTCATGAGCAGGGGTGTAGCCAGGATTTTAACATTTGTACTCACAGCTCACAGTCTGCTGCCCCCCCCCAAACCACACCCACATCAACACATTGATCTCCGCCCACACCCCTTACCAATCGCTCTTCAAGCCACACCCCGTTCACAGTGCTGCTCTCTCTCCCATCCCTGACAAAAACATGCCAGGATGCTAATCATTTATATGATGAAACAATAAAACAAACATGGATATTTCAGTTCAAGTGTGGAAAAGCACATAAAGTAGCTCACCATGTTTACATTATGGCTAACTTTACCACAGTGCAACTAAATCCAAATGACCACTCACGAGTGCAATCCATTTTAGTGGATACTGAGGGAAGAAAACCCTCGCCCCAAAGAAGCTGCTTCTTGCTCCTTCCTGGGTCAATCATTGCTAGTTGGCTTGCATTTGCATAGGAATCTGTCGAGCTAATTGCTCTTCTTTTCCTTCATAATTGTTCCAACTAGATTAAAGGGTCTAGGTGCAATAAAACTTCAGAAATCCTCAAAGTTCCAAAAGTACAACAAAAAAAATATATCATAAAAAAGCTAATGGGAAATAGACTCATTTTTTCTTGATTTTGGAGAGCAATAAGCACCCCTTTATGCCCTTATATGTACCAACTCTATGTGTGCACTAATGTGAAGAAAGGAGAAATCTCCCTAAAGAAGTCAATCATTGCTGGACCACAATTAAAAATTGCACTGGGAATGATTTCCTATAGGAAAAATGTTTATCTTTTTTTTTCTGAAGGCTACCAATGCTCCAGCCATTTCACTTTGACCATGTATAGGGAAGCCAAATGTAAACATTATGCAGTCAGTGATACACTTATAAACAATGATAATGTTAATGATTGTGTTGCAGGTATAGTTATGGTTGTATAATATTGTAAACGGCTGATATCTCACAGAAGTTTAGGATATAATGAAGTATGAGCAGGGGGTATGACTACATCTGAACTGAAGTTGCTAAGTCAGAGATGGAATATGAAAAGGGAAGACAAACTTACAATGCCTTGAAATTAAAGTTAACTAATATTAATTTAGCAGATCTTTTTTCTTGCAAGAAGCACACATATACACAAATGAACTCACACATATACTCCAGTACTTAAATATTTGTAAGTTTGCTGACAGAGAGATTGTTATATAATAGATATTGCAAGTATGGTTAAAATCCTGCACTGTTATCTATCAGCATGTCAGTTTGCAGAGGAAAAGAAAACTCAGAAAATTAAAAAAATGTAGTGCTTCTCCAGTAGAGGAATTATCCCTGTAGTCTAAAAACAATCCTATGCTATCCCTTTACATAAACATGGCAAATCACATCAATTGGCAAACTACAGACCTATAGCCATCTTGTCCTATCTAAAATACTAACAAATATGATCACATACATCTGGTCAACCACCTAGCAAAGAACAAGTTACTTTTCACAACACGTCATAATTTTAGGCCAGATCATAGCACAGAAACAGCATTACTTACTTTCATAAAGTATGTTTGTTACAGAAAAAATCAAGGTAAAATGGTAGCATTCCTATTTTTAGACTTGTTCAAAGCATTTGACAGAGTTTATTACCCCCTGCTTTTTCTTAGATTTAAGGAACTATGCCTAACAAACAGTACAATCAATTGATTTACAAGTTACCTCAGTGTGCATGCCGAGCTGAGGAGCTGTCAACATCATAATAAACAACATTAGAGCCTTTAGCCTTTAATATATTTATAATTAAAATGCATACAGCCTCTCACCCAGCAAAACTATTTTGATCTGCAAATGACTCAACAGTAATATGAGCTGCTACTTCACCTAAACAGCACCAAAATGACCCGAAGACTTCCTTTTCAAAAACTAAAACTGGATGGAACATTTTAAACTAGTCCTATGTCCAAATACAACTAAAATATGGTATTTTCACCTCCTACCTTACAAACAAACTTCAGAAATCCTCCCAAATTGTTTTGGCGCTATGCCGCATACTCGCAATTACGCAAATTTTATTAATCATGTAACTTGCCTAATAACGATCACTTACTCTCCAGATAGCATCCCATTCATCCTTGCACATTGATGACACACCCTAGGACATACTGGCACTATATGATGATGTGAATTAAACTGAAAGATACATCGGAAGTAAAGGGGCCATTCATTCAGAAATTCATGGAACCCCCTTATTTTCATACTTAAAACAGAACCTCCTGCAAATTTTGGGTTAGTTGAGCGATATTTTTTTTTTCTTTTCAGTTTCAGATGGGTTTCTCCCTGGGTCCTAGTGCCTGTTTGCTACCCCTCCATTAGAAAAACTGTACTGAAGTGCATACAGTCAGTATGCTTCCCGACGTCCTTGTTTATGAGTAGTATCCTACATTCCTACTGGAATCTGGAACAGTTATGTGCTATCTGGTATTCACATTTATGCTAATTAAATGTCCAGATTTTCAGCTGGATGTATCAATGTTTCTAGGCCCTGTGTTGCAGTTTTCAATGATTGTGGGTTGAGAGGTATGCTGCTGAGGTGAATATTACACAGCCATCAAACGTCATGGCTACAACTGCTAAATGGGAGTTGGCTGGATGAAAGTAAATGACCCAATTGTTATTTGTTCAGGTTAAACAGTTATTATCCAGCTATGTAGTGTGCATTTGTGAGAAGTGACATGGGATACTTAAGTGGACACCTGATATGCACAAACAGAATACACATAATTGCTGTGGACTTAAATGACTAGTTGCATACTGCTATTTGCTTATTATTTTGAAGGACTAATATAATTATGTGAAACAATATACTATATTTTAATGTGTGGCAAGTGTTCGGAACAAAGGTGAAATACTTTATAGGGTAATTCTCTTTTATCAAAATCAGACATCTGAAATGTACATAGAACTAAATATAACTACTTAGTGGTGGTTGCCTGAATGAAAGTAACTAACCCTGTTGTCATTTGCTCAGTTTATCAGTAATCTCTCAAAAATGAGGGAAAATGCATTACAAAATACCCAAACCTTCAGAACTTCTGGGGGTTGGTGGCTCCTATACAACATGGCTCTATCCATGGATTCTGACATGGGCTTAGTAATTAACTCTGCCCTGAACTCCACCTAATCTAAAAAAACACCCCTGCTCACAAGTGCACCTAGAAGGTCACATTACTTGTGTGGGGGGCTGCAAGCATTTTCGTTTTTCTTTAACATTCCCCCAAATCTCAGTGATCATTATATCTTATGTCAGGCTTGTGACAGTGTGGTCATTATTTCTTTAACTTTCCTCACAAACTTCATACAGATGCACAGAGGTTCAATATAACTTGTATAGAGACTTCCAAGATGGCTGCACAGAGATCAACTGCTTAATTTCAGCTTTCCCAGTGTGAAAACAGAAACTAAGAAAAAAGAAGTGCCACTGAAGCTGTTCTTGGGTAAAATTCAGTTACTGGCTAGTAAGTACACCACCTGAATGCCAGCAAAGAAAACATTTGAAAAATCTAAAAGACAATCAACCAGAAAAAGTAAAGAGAAAACACTCTCTGGGAAGGATTCTGCAGCAGTTCAGCAAAAAGCAGTTCAAGCTTCAGCTTTGGTTTAAGAGATGGCTTCCTGTAATTTAGAGGAAAATTAAAGCAAATGTACTCACATCTGAAATAAAACATTAAAGGAATATATCAACTCAACAAAAGGTTGGAAAAACAGAAGATGTTTTAACTAGCTGATAAAACTGCAAAAATCAGAAGCTTAAATGAAGAAAAATCTGGCTGAGTATCAGAGTTCTCAAGAAGAATTGTTTCAAAAAAGAGTAGAGTTAAAAGACAGAGTGCACACAGAAGTCCTGAGACGTTCTGCTGTACCAAAGAAACTGGAAGGAACAATCTGTATTAATGTTATGAAATCAAAAAATAAGCAATTGGACTGGAGTTCCACAGCATGAATTGTTAATTGAAAGGACACATCAAGTATATGCTCTAACCCTGGCCATGGGAAAGCAGCCAAGACCTATATTTGTAAAGATGTAATCATACCAGTAGAGCTGATCCTGACAAAATTGTGGCAGAAGGGCAAAGTATTAAAAATTGGAGACATTTCAGTGTTTATAACAAATCCTTATTCACTATACTCCAGGCAGAAGAGAAGCAAATGTATCCCCACAATCAGGGAATGTCATGAGGCAGATAAGAGATTTAAGATGCTGTATCCAGCTGTCTTCCCAATGTTTATTCTTGGAGGATCAAAGATTTTTTTTTTACACAGAACAGGCTAAAGAGGAAATAAAAAAAAAGTTTATCTAACAAAAAGTGTGCCAGCAAGCAGAACAGGACATTGCTTCTCATTCTTCTGACAGTAAACTTCATAGAGCGACTTTGCCAGTGAATCTTTCCAATGTTCAAAAGGAAATGCTTGAGAGAAAGAAAGCAGCACAGGAGCTGACAAGGAGAATCAGGATTAGGTAGGATTTTAATCTGTGTCTGGTGTTGGGAGATAGAGATGAACAGAATGAAGAAGAGCAACACTAAATCAGTGAATAAATTGAAGATTTTAAAGCATCAATCACATTTGTGACATATGGCTCTGCAATAAAAAGTGGTTGAAAAAGACTGGACTTTTGCTGACTTTATTAAATTTGTGGGTGGATTGTAAAGCATACACCCCACTTTATGAAATACTGTTTAGAAGGACATTTTAGTGGGAAAAAAGTAACTGTAAGTAAAACATTTTTTTGTTCTTATTAATGTTTATAATCTGCATATTATACACAGTAAAACAGTTTTGTGTAGAAGTCTTTTAAATGTGGTGGGGGTCTTTTCAATAACTTTTGTATGTACTAAAGAAATTAAAGTAAACAAGTACTATTTTAGTTGTAAGAAACATAGACTTTGCAGCAGAACAAGAGAAGAAAGGCTGGACAAAAATAACTTTAATGCTAAAATGCTGTAATTTACAACTACTGGAGTGGAATGTAAAAGTGCACTGATTATATTATATTATATGTAGAATTAAGATGCTTTCTTTTATTTTTACAAGGATAAAGGTCTAGATTAATGGCCTTGGCTTAAGCTATAAACAAATATTTTTGTAAGCAAGTAAGCTTTAAAAATAAGACAAATGAGGAAAACCACAACAAAAGCTCATTTTCTTACATCTGTAAAGATATTTGTTTTTTCCATAAGCAAATGTTCAGTCAGAGTCAAGAAGTCTGCAGCTGAAAACAGCTGTATATTCTGTTCTGACTGACATTTACAGAGATTCCTTGCTGAATACTTTTCCATGAAGAGGTGCCAGTTAATCTTGAGAGTTCTGAGCAGTCTTTACTGACAGAAATGCAAAATTTAAAGGCACAATGGCAAGCAATTCAGGGAAAAATAAAGTTTGAAATTATGGGAAGTGAGTAAGAGACAGCAAGCAACCTCCCTAGCAACCATAGTACTTTAACACATTAAGTAGAATAGTGTAAAATTTAATTTTATTTAGAGATGGCCGATGTACTTTTTCTTAGGACTAAAAGTTAATGTTTTCAGAAAGCATGCAAGCTGTTTTTCACATCTGGTAGGGGAACAGAAATAAGAAAAAAAAAGATAGCAATCAGTGTAAATGGGAACACAGGCTGTGCTTTAGCATGAAAAATCTTAAATTAAGGTTAGGTAATGCATGTGGGTGCAGCTGATGATTTGGGGCAACTGTTCCTGGAGGGTTAAACTTCATTTTTTGAAGATGTACATAATTTTGTGCATTTGTTCTAAGTTAATAGTGGATGGGGTGTTTTGAAAATGCATTTAGTTTTTGCTTGCAGGTTTGCATTAAAACAAAAAGTCTTGAACATGTGACATAGGTTCAAATGGGGGTGAGAAGAAACAACTCTATAAAAGATCAGTCTGCCAAACATTACTGTGGGTTCAAATGGGGGTGAGAAGAAACAACTCTATAAAAGATCAGTCTGCCAAACATTAGTGTGGGTATGTAATTCGAAAAAGTATTGTAATTGTAAAAGTAATGTAAAAGTTAGAAATATGCATTCAAAAAAAGCTGTCATCTATAATGTGTGGGAACAATAGCATTATATCATAATGGCTACACTATCCATATTACCTTGGAACATAATTTGTCTTACAGGTATAAGCAAAAATGAAAAACTATTGAATTTTATTAAGAAATTCAAAGTGCAAATAGCAATGCTGCAGGAGACACATTTGGAAAGAAATGAGCATATGAATTTAAAAAAGAAAGGATTTTAGGATGGGTAGTCAACATAACATCATGGATAAAGGAAAATGGGAGTAATTATACTAATTGCAACAGGAACTCTAATAGTGATAAAAGAGGAAAAAAATGATAATCATAGAACTGTGGTATAAGGGGCTATTGGCAAGGGAGGAGGATTATGCTGATGTGTATTTATGGTTCCCATTCAGAAGCCTGAAACATCATAAGCCTGAAAATCAAAATCCTGAAACCAAAAGCCTGAAAATTCAGAATCCTGAAAACTCAAAATCCTGAAAGCCCAAAATCCTGAAAGACCAAAATCCTGAAACTCAAAATCCTGAAAACACAAAATAGACATACTGATGTCATTGTGGCTTTGCTATTGTTAGCCCTGTGGTGTAAGGTCATGCGTTGGGGTCAGGTAAGTGTGCGGTTGGTTTTATTTTAGGGTTAGGGGCGGTTTAAGTGAGTTAGGGTTAGGCAGGTTAGGCATGTATGCAATAGTGACAAATATTGGGGTTAGGGGCGGTTTAAGTGAGTTAGGTTTAGGGCGCGGGTCAGGTGAGTGTGCGATAGTGATGGACCTTAGGGTTAGGGTTAGGGTCAGGGTCAGTTGGTAGATATTAGTGTCTTTATAGTGACATATTAGCATTATTTGTGTTTTCAGGATTTTGAGTTTCAGGATTTTGGTCTTTCAGGATTTTGGGCTTTCAGGATTCTGAATTTTCAGGCTTTTGGTTTCAGGATTTTGATTTTCAGGCTTATGATGTTTCAGGCTTCTGAATGGGAACCGTATTTATATATACACAATGGCATGTACTTGTGTTCTACCATCAACTACTATTATGAAGGTTAGGAAAACTTGGGGAGAAATAATCAGCTTTCAGCAGGGAATATTACTTATAGGTAGGCACTGGAGCTTGATTCACAACAGTGATGACATATCAGGAGGACCTAAAAGAGAATATATAAAAAACAGGGTAGAGTTCTGAAGAAATGTATGAACATATTTGGGATGGAAGATGTGAATTCAGTAGGAGGAACATGGATACATTTCCATATTATTCCTCAAGGTGCAATAACTTGGTAGACTAAACATAAATTACATTTCGCAAGAACATTATATTTAATTGAAATCCTTGACATACATCCAATAACTATTTCAGATCGTGTACCAATAAAAACTAAGATACAAATGCAGGGTAATGAAGTAAAAAATGAGCCACTGGTGCTCTCCCATCTACCTGTTAAAGTGAAAGAAAAAGGAATGGGTAGAGGCCATTCTTCAAATGTTATTAGGGAAGACAGAGATATCTACAGAAGTTATGGCTAGTGAGTGGGATGGAATTTAAAAATAAGACAGAAACAAAAGAGAATGAAATATGGTTACTTAGAGAGACTGACAAAAGTTAAAGTATCACAGAGTAAAGAGAATCTCACAAAACATAAGGCACAAATGAAGAGTGCAAAAGAGAAAATGGGGGAGTATCTGGGTAACATACATGAGTTTAGAAAGACCATTGTTAAGCAACAGCTTTCTGATAATAACTTCAGAGCACAAAATCTTTTAGCTCAATGACTTAGGCAGCAGAATTTAGAAAGGGTTGTTGCCAAATTTATGAAGCCTACAACAGGAAAAACAACCAGATATCCTATACATGTTTTAGAGATTTCGGAAATGTTATGAAAATTTGTATAAAATAGAGAAATGTGGAAATAAGGAAAAGCACAAGTAGAGATATTTATGCAGGACTTAATTATGCCAAGGTTAGAGGAAGATAGGGTTCAACAACTAACAGGTAAGATAGGAGAGGATGAGATAAAAATGGAGATGTATAACCAATCTTTGGGAAAGTCTCCAGGAACATAAATTATTCCTGTGAAAGTTTGGAAGTTACGGGGGAAGAAAGTGATAAAGATCTGGAAGATTTTGTTTAACAGTATTTTAAAAGGAGGGGAAACACCAACATTTTGGAAGAAAGCTGTGGTGGCTGTATTACCTAAGGACAGAAAACCATAATTAAAATGGAGAAAGAATATAGGTAAACCCTATTTTTCATCTAAAACAACTTTAGATAGAACAGTTTCACTGAAAAGTAAGGTGAACACAGGAGTAAGGGTACCAACATACTATACTAGAAATACACACATAGTAACTGATGTAATAAGGAAACACTGGCCTATTTTAGCATCATATCATGAACTTAGGAATATAGTAGGTGATAAATCAAATTTTCTATTCAAGAACAGAAAAACAATAAAGAGTATGCTATGTTATCCAAGGGGAACAACAATGAGGAATAATAGTAGAAGAGGTACTAGCACATGTAATGCATGTAACCAGTGTTGTTATATAGAAACTACCAACAGTTTTAACCATCCTGATACAGGACGAACACTGTCATTTCAAGTGTCAGCTGACTGCAACTCAATGAATATAGTCTATTTGGCAGTATGCAATGTCTGCTCTGCATATTATGTGGGAAAAACGAATAGAAAATTCAGGTACAGGATAAGAGAACATATAAATATTAGGAAAGGGACCCTTACCAATGCACTGGCGAAACATGTTAATCAGGAGGGACAGCAGCACACATTTAGATTCTTAGCAATAGAACAAATATGGGAAAATGAAAGAGGGGGAGATGTATCCAACTATACTGAGACTTCAGAAATTAGGTGGATAATCAGGCTAAAAGCAGACAGAGGAAAGGGACTCAATGACAGAATCCCTATAAGACCTATTCTGAAGAATAGGAAACTTTTGAAATAGTCTTATTTTATTTTAGTAGGTTGTATAAGAAATTAATGTTTTTTTGGCATAACACTACATATTATTTTTTTGTTAGATATAACTCCATGTATTTTTTTGTTAGATGTATTTTTATACATTTTTTAGCTTTTACATCATTAGTTAGGATGACAGGAAATTTTCTTGTCTTCATAACTTGTGCAGTAATGAATGAAGCAATACTCAAGTGATTTTACTTACAGAATATTGGGAGCATGGTATTTTATTGTTTGTATGTCTTTTAAGAATGTTAAATGCATTGAAGTTTGTTATCAGTCCATTTGAATTAATTGGAGAGAGTATATATATGTTTTGTGAAGTACTGTTCTTTGTTATGGTCTGAAGAAGTGGTGGTGACACCATGAAAGCGCTTACCTTATGAATAAAAGACATTCCAGCTTTTAAACAGCACTGAAGTCGTGGCTTCCTACAACATGCTTTGGTCTGTTGGATGTTTTATGACATAATTATAAAGTGCTTATGTCTATACTACCTAAAAGAATGTCAAATGAGTTGCCAAATTTGACAGATATGGATAAATATGGTTTTACAGAGGGGAGGTAAATATTTGATAACATTAACATAACAATGATGATCCAGAGGGAAGCATAATGTAAGGCAATACCACTGTTGCTGGTGGTTCTTGATGCATTAAAAAGCATTCAACAGAGTAGGCTGGGATTTTATGAATGGGGCAATGGAAGCATTTGCATTCCCTAATACAATAATAAGATTAATTAGGAGGATATATGAGGGATTGGAGGCAAGAGCTAAAGTGGGAGGAATCCTCTCTGATAGGTTGTCTCTGAACAGTAGAACCAGGCAGGGGTGTCCTCTTTTCCCTTTGTTATTTGTTTTACATTTAGAGCCACTGGCAAAGAAAATACAGGACTCAGAAATACAAGGACATAACTGGTATGGTTATTAAGAAAAGTTATCTTTATTTGCAGATGATATTATTATATACCTGATAAATACAGAAAAGGACATATCAGTGCTATAAAACATTTTGAGCCATTTTCAAGTCTTTTTGGAATATAAAATTAATGAAGATAAAACAAAGGCTACAGCCATAAGCTATATGCCCACACACAAATTGGTTCAGCAATACCCACTTTTATGGGGACACAATAAGATGAAATATTTAACAGTATGGATTAAAAAAGCTTCTGTTGTGGCAGCTAAGGATATGTGAGAAGAGACTATACAAATGATAATAAAACAATTAAGAAACTAGAAGCTATTGTTTATGGATATGGATAACAAGATACAAGGTGAAACTTTTTATTCCCTTTAATTTTATATAATTGGATGTATTGATCCTTTCAACAGAACAAGGCTTACTTGATTTAAATGGTTATTTTACAGCTACAAAGTTAAGGCTCTTAAACATAACACAAGCATAAGTTACCATTCAAAATGAAGGGATAATGACAAAGCAGGGGAAAGTTCAAGAAATAAAGAGAGAGTGGAATTCTGGATGTAGATCCTTAAGCAGAATAATAACAAACGTACATAATATTATATTCATAAAGATCAGTAAGTATTCTATGAACTAAGCCAACACAAGAATGGAGAAATGAAGTTTTGCCAGTAGGGATGACTATCAGTAGGGGCAAAGAAAACAGGCAAGTAAGGGCTAGAATTTACTGTTGAAAATTGTCAAAGGAGCCAAGGTATTGGGAGTAGTAAGCAACTATAGAGGGGAAAGGTAATACAGTGGAATGAGGCCAAGAAGACACTTGTTCTGCAGGACAGAGACTGCCTTCCCTATCAGGGGCTGATATTAGAGTATAGGCAAAAAGAAAAGGATAGAAGAATCTTAAGTGAAAGGCCTGTTCTGGTGGGGTTTTTAGTTGAATCCAGAACAGAAACTACAGTTAAAAAGGATAATTAGCAGAGCATATAAAATATTTCATGATAAACATAACAACGTAAAATGAAAGAAACTGGTGTGGATGGCAACCTCAATAACTCCTCAGCTAGGACAATAGGATAACCTAGGTTATCCCTTGGCTGCTCTGTGCTCCTCATCCTATTGTCCGAGCTGAGGAGTTATTGAGGTTGCCATCCACACCAGTTTCTTTCATGATAAATATAACAACCAATCAGAGGGAGGAAGGAAGAAAACACTGGGAAGAGAACCTGGAAAAGCAATTTACAAGAAAGCATTGGTAGGATATAGGTATGGCTCCTAAGTATGCAACAAAGTCCAGAAGGTTAGAATCATTGCTTGGAAATGTTGGCATAAGTATTTTATACCTCAATCAGACTTCAAGGAAGTTTTCCTCAGCTGGACAGCAAATGTTGGAGGTGTTATGGGGAAGGAAATCCAACTATGAATGTGTCTTGGGAGTGTAATGAGTTGGCAGATTTTAAAAAATTACCTACAGAATACTCTATCAGAAATATTGGGTGAGCAATAGCTGTAAATAAAGATGATTCTTTTTGAGCTGGGACACAGGATCTAAATTGCCTAGATATAGTAAGGCCTTATTAAGTTTAATTCTGTTGGATGCCAAAAAAGCAATTACTAGAAAATGGAAATAAAAGTCTAAACCACTTGTATTTAAAGTACTGAATATTATAAAAGAAACAAAAGAACTAGAAGAGGGATGTTTAGAAACAGGGAAGGAGCAAATTATATAGAAAACATGGAAATTGTTGGAACAATACATGCAGGATAATGTTTAGAAGGAGGATGATTGAGGTTTAAGGGAAGGCAGGAATTCAGCGATTTATAAAACATTAGAATGATGAGGATTACAAAGACAGTAAAGATATGTGATGTATAATATATGTAAATGGAAAAAAATGTCAATACGGTTTGCTTTCTTTTTTGTTAATGTATGCTTGCCTATGATAATTTAATAAAGGTGTTTAAAACATATAATGTCTATAGCAGACTACTTACACACAGGGAGCAGGTCTTTTGGAATCTGGTCCCTGGTGTAAGCCTGTTTACAGATAGGCCTTAACACCAAAGTAAGTCACTCACACTAACCGTAAGTCTTTTGGAATCACAGCAGACTTAGACTGAGAGTAACTCTTTTCAAATCTGGCCTGTTATGTTCTATTTGTTTTATATTTATGTTTTTTTTCAGTTTTGTCTCAGTCTGACATCAGAAGGGTACACAGAAGGTGGCCATCTTTTGGGAGGGTAGGGAGTGAAGAAGCATGTTTTATATAAATATGACAGCTGCAGTCTGAACTACGACTGTGGGCATTTGTACCTTAATTTTAATTCCAATTTAACATCAGAAGGGGATACACAAAGTGACTACATATATTGAGGTGGGGGTAAGGACAGATATGAGTCCCAGATATATGTATCTTTTTCAGTGTACTGTGAACTGATGTTTGGTTAGTTCTAAGCATTAAAAGTTGGATCTAAGTCACTTTTTCCTTGAAATAAAGTAGGATTTTATTTCTTTTCCATACACATGATTTTTCCTGAGGCCATCATTGTGTCAAGAGGGTGAAAAACCCTCTAAAATGCATCTCAGAGCATCTAGAATTCCATGGCATCTAGGAGCCTAGATTCCCCCAGACACCCAGAGCGCAGTCTTGCTTAGTCAGAACATGTTGAATAAATGAATGAATAACTGCAGGAAAAAAATACCTATAGTAAGACAAGCTATGAGGAAGAAAGAAGGAGAAAAGGTATCAAGAGTGTGATTAGACCCAAATGGCCTGGGCACTGGGTTGGGGGGGCACCATGGAGCCTTTCCATCTTGAGCACCAGTTTACTTAAGGCCAGCCCTGGCAGAACAATAATGTGTCTTTTTCTTAAACAATAAGATTATCTCTTAGTTTAAAAAATAATATTTTTTTTCTTTACTGACAAAACTTGGACACCAGTTGTTTCATTATAAGTTGGTGACCTAAATGCAAGAGGTAGTTTTATACTTCAAGAAAAAAAATAACTTTACAAGGAGAGTGCACATAGTTTTAAAAAATTCAGCTTTTTCTTTATGGACAAAACTTGCAGTTCACATACCTTAAAAGTTATTTGTTTCAGCATGATGCAAGTCTGTGACCTAAATGCAAGAGACAGTTTTATACTGCAAGGAAAAAACAACTTTACAAGGACAGTGCACATAATATAATGTGAATAAGCTTAGCAAAAATAATGGGTACATATTATATAAAGTACAGTTGTGTACCTACCATAAATGTAGATGTTCGAGTGTATTCACTGTTGCAGTCATTACACTAGGGTTATCCTGCTGGCAGGCTACTCGCAGTCGGCCTGAATTCCAAAGTCCTGGTCCTGCTTCAGTTGCTGTCATCTCTTCCCTGACGTCAGTGCGCCAGAGGTATAAAAGATGCAGCCGACACCATTTTCTTCCGTTTTTCTTGCCCCAGATGTCAGGTGCCCCCGAAAGGGTAGGCTAAAAAAATTCTAATCATAAAAATGCATGCACATAACCTTCATCTACAAGGAAATACACCACATAGGTTGTATAGAATAGAGAAGTACAGATAAGTCCCAGCAATGAAAGGGGGATGGTGGGAGGGTAACCTGGACTGCAACAGTGAATACACTCAAACATCTACATTTATGGTAGGTACACAACTGTACTATGTTCATCGTGTTTCACTGTTGCAGTCATTACACTTGGGTTGAATCCCAAAGCTGAGGTTGGGTGGCTGGGACTAAAAAGAATTAGGAGTGGCTATGAGGCCCTGCAGAACTGCAGTGGCAAAGCCTGCTCTGGATTTAGAGTAAAGAGGTAAGTGGCAGTGCTTTGTAAAAGTGTGCACTGAAGTCCAGGTTGCAGCCTCCAAAATGTCCTTGGTTGGTACTCCTCTGAGGAAGGCTGCTGAAGTGGCTGCTGCTCTGGTAAAATGTGGCCTAATGCCCTTAGGCACTGATTTGCCATGTTGTGAAAAGGAGAAACGAATGCAGTGGCCTATCCACTTTGAAATAGTCTGCTTTGAGATGGCTTTTCCTTGCGATCCTGCAGCATATGCCACTAAGAGCTGCTCAGTATTTCTGAAAGCTTTAGTTTTGTTCAAGTAAAAGCATAGCTGTCTGTGTATGTCCAAAGAATGCAGAAGTCTCTCCCCCTTATTCTGCAGGTTTGGATAAAAGGTAGGCAAATGTATGGTTTGGTTAAGAGCCACACTGGACACTACCTTAGGCATAAATGTTGGGTTTGTCCTTAGAGAAACCCTGTCCGGATGGAAAATAATAAAAGGTTCCCCAGCCATTAGTGCCTGTAACTCTGAGACTCTTCTTGCTGAAGTTATTGCTTGGAGAAGAGCTGTTTTCCATGATAAGTATTTTATCTCAGCTGTATTGGCTGGCTCAAAAGGAGGCAGTGTGAGTTTTTCCAAGACAAAATTGAGGTCCCATGCAGGTATTGGAGCTCTCCTTGGAGGTCTTATGTTTTTGGCCCCTCTGAGATATTGCCTTAGCAGTGGATGAGAAAAAATAGGTGGGTCCGTATTGTAATGAGCTGAAATGGCAGAGGCATGGATCTTAATTGATGAGAAGGATAGGCCTTTGTCCAGCATCTCAGTTAGGTATTGTAAAATCTGAGGAATATTTGGTACCAGCATGTCAATTCCTGGTGCCTGGTTCCAAGCACAGAATCTCATCCATTTTTCTGCATAAGATTTTCTGGTGCTGGGCTTCCTGGTCTCCAAAATAACGTCCATAACTGCTTTAGATAGAGGTGTGTTCTGTATGGTTACATTATCCGCCATGCAGCCAGATTTAGGGTTCTGAGTTGGCTGTGCAGGATCTGATTGTTTTGTTGGGTCACCAAATGAGGAATTTGAGGTAATGTCCAGGCTGGGCCTTGAGGCAAGCTCTTTAGGATTGGGTACCAGTGCTGGCATGGCCAGTCTGGGGCAATCAGGATCATTTTTGGCTTCTCTTGTCTGACCTTTAGAAGTACCTTAGGGAGGAGAGGCAGAGGAGGGAAGGCATATACTGTAAGGGCTTTCCAGCTGAATGAAAGGGAGTCCACTTTCCATGCTTGTTTGTGATAAGTCCGAGTGCAGAATCTCTGTAGCTGGCAGTTGTGAGGGGAGGCAAATAGATCTATTTCTGGGCATCCCCATTTCCCTGTTATCATGCTGAAGATTTGTGGATCTAGTTTCCACTCGTGAGGATCCATGGGGTTTCTGCTTAGTTCGTCTGCCAAAGTATTTGTCTTTCCTGGCAGAATTGTGCTTGCAGGTGTACTTGATAAGTCAATGCTGTGTTCCACAAAGTCATGGCTTGTCTGCAGAGGGGGTAGTAATGTGTGCCTCCTTGCTTGTTTATGTACCACATGACTGTAGTATTGTCCATCTTTATCAGCAGTTGTCCTGGATGAAGTAGGTCCTTGAAGGCTGTCAGGGCATTCTGTACAGCTAGCATCTCTTTTTGATTGATATGAAGATGCATTTGGCTTGTGGGCCATATGCCCTGAATACATTTTCCTGCCATGTGTGCCCCCCAGGCATAATCTGATGCATCTGTTGTTAGTGTCTGCCTGGCTGTGGGTAAAGTGAATGGCTGTCCCTTGTTGTGGTGACAGGCCTGTGCCCACCATCAAAACTCCTGTTGCAGGTAGGGGATGAGAGTAATTAATGTTTCCAGGCTGTGGCAATGTTGAGTCCAAACACTTTTTAAATACCATTGAAGTTTCCTCATATGCAGTCTTGCATATGGAATTAGTAGAATGCAAGATGCCATGTAGCTCAGAGCCTGCAGAATTTTTCTTGCAGATAACTGGGTCTTTGTTGCCATGCTTTCGAAGTAAGAAGTCAGCTGCCTTTGTTTGTCTGGCGTGAGATAAGCCATCTGGGCAGTTGTACTTAAGCTTGCACCCAGGAATATTATCTCTTGAGAGGGTACTAGTTTTGATTTCTTTTCGTTTACTGTGTACCCTAGGCAGATTAGTAACCTTTTTACAAACGCCAGATGCTTTAGTAGAATGTCTTTGGTCTCTGCTTGAATAAGGCAGTCGTCCAAGTAGGGATATATTTGAATTCCTCTGTCTGCAAAATGCAATTACTGGTGCTAGGCATTTTGTGAAGACCCTGGGCACAGTCGATAAGCAAAAGGGCAGTGCAGAGAATTGGTAGTGCATTGAGCCAGCTATGAATCTGAGGTATCTTCTGCAAGCTTGTCTGATTGGGACATGCAAGTATGCCTCTTTGAGGTCCAAAGTTACAAGCCAAGTCTTCTTGCCCAGCATGGGCAGAAGCTACTGCAGAGTCAACATTTTGAATTTTGGAACGTCCAGAAAAGTATTTAGAATAGACAGGTCCAGAATTGGTCTCCAGGCTTTGTCCTTTCTTGAGTAAAATCCTTGTCCCTGCCCTTGTTGTGGCACTGGCTGAATATCCGTCATGTCCATGAGAGATGAAACTTGTTTTTGTACCTTTAGTTTACCCATTGATTGTGTGGCAGTTCTGGCATACCTTTTGCCTTTGGAAGGGTGTGAAAGTGGAACCTTTAGCCCTGAGAGACTATATTTAAGACCCATTTGTCCTGGATGATCATGTGCCAATTTTGTGAAAAAAGTGCTAGCTTTCCCCCTAAGGGTGCTGCCAGAAGATAAGTGCTTGGCATTGGCAGAGGGAAGTCATTGTGACTGATTCCTATAAGTCTGTGATTTGTCTTCTTCGCTTTTGGAGGTAGAAGCACCCCATTATTTGGGCCTGTATGAGCCCTGGGGCTGTTGTCTGCCTCTAGGGCATCTGTATCTGTCTCTTTGTGGCCTGTCTGACACTGGAAAGGACCAATTCTTAGAAGGCCAGTTCCTGCTAAATCTGGGTGGCTGTACCTGTAAGAAATACTTTACTGTCTGCATAGATTTAGCTTTATCCTCCATTTTCTTCAACACCTCTTCTGCCTTAACACCAAACAAAGTATCATGCTGTAATGGAGCATCCAATAATTTTGCTTTAACATGATCAGGCAGATTCTGTTCTTTTAACCAAGCATGCCTTCTAATGACAGAACCTGTAACTGCGGCCCTGCAAGAGGCCTCCAGTGAATCAAAACCACATTGCAAAGTATGCTTTCCCACTTGTCCAGCTGCATGCAATAAATCCTGCATTTCCTTGTTCTCAGAACATTTACAATTTGTCAACATTTTCTGTTTTAGCAGTGACATTAAGTATTGTTGATATTTAAGCATATGAAAAGTACAGTTTTGTACCTACCATAAATGTAGATGTCCGATAGATATGCAACTGCAGTCATAACATATGGGTTGTCCTGCCTCAGGCAGCCCTCGGTCGGCCGAATTCCAAAGTCTGGGTCCGGCGTCGGCTGGTGTCACCTCCTCTCTGACGTCACAACGGCTGGAGTATAAAGGCATCGGCTGATGCCATCTTCTTCAGTGTTTCTTGCCCCAGATGCCAGGTGCCCTCCTAGGAAGGCTAATTTTGGTAAATGGATAAAAATAATCCAAACATGCACAACAGTAATAAACAGATACACCATAGGGAATACCCCCAGCTAGTGGGATAAGGGGTAGGGACCCAAAAAAGAAGAATACAGAGGGGTAGGAGGGTGGGAAAATCTGACTGCAGTTGCATATCTATCGGACATCTACATTTATGGTAGGTACAAAACTGTACTATGTCCTTCAAGAATGCAACTGCAGTCATAACATATGGGTTGAATACCATAGCCAAGCTGGGGGTGGATGGATCTATGATAAGGATGGTGTAGCTAAAATCCCCTGCAGGACTGCCGAAGCAAAGCCTGCTCGGGATCTGGAGTATAAAGGCAGGTTGTAGTGCTTGGTAAATGTATGCACGGAGCTCCATGTAGCAGCCTCTAGAATGTCCTTTGTTGCCACTCCTCTTAGGAAAGCTGTGGAAGTGGCTAAAGCTCTGGTGGAATGTGGCCTAATATTGGCAGGCACACCCTTTCCATGGAATGAATAGCAGAATCTGATGCAATGTCCGATCCACTTTGAAATTGTTTGTTTGGAGATTGCTTTTCCTTGTATTCCAGCAGCATAGGCTACAAACAGTTGGTCAGACTTTCTGGTGGCCTTAGTTCTGTCCAAGTAGTAGCGTAGTTGTCTGTGTATGTCCAAAGTATGCAGTAGTTTTTCCCCCTTGTTTTGAGGATTGGGGAAGAATGTAGGCAGGTGAATAGCTTGATTTAGAGACACCTTGGAAATAACTTTTGGCATGAATGTAGGATTTGTTCTTAGAGAAACTCTGTCTTGATGAAAAATGATGAAGGGAGGCACTGCCATGAGTGCCTGAATCTCCAAAACTCTTCTTGCAGATGTGACTGCCAATAAAAAGACCGTCTTCCATGAAAGAAATTGAATTTCTGAAGTTGCTGCTGGTTCAAATGGAGGAAGAGTTAATTTTTCCAACATATAATTGTGGTCCCATGCAGGTACTGGCTGTCTTCTGGGAGGTTTGATATTCTTTATTCCTCTTAGAAACTATTGTAGCAAAGGATGTGAAAACACTGGAGGGTCACAGTTGTATCTTGCTGAGATTGCTGAGGCATGAATCTTTATTGAAGAGTATGAGAGCCCAGTATGAAATAGTTCTGCCAAGTATTCCAATATGTGAGGTATACTCGGTAATGTTGTGTCCTGACCCCTGTTGGCATTCCAGATGCTAAATCTCTTCCACTTGGCCAAATAGGTTTTTCTGGTGGAAGGTCTGCGTGCTTCCAGCAAGATCTCTTGAACTGATTTGGAAAGAGAGCTAGGAGGAGAAATCATGGTAGCCTCCAGGCTGTCAGGTGTAATGTTTTCAAGTCTTGATGTATAGTCCTGTAAATGTGTTGTATTAAGAGCAGGGGCCATAGGGTCAGAGGCCATGGTTTGGTCCGAGTTATGGTCAATAGCAATGGGTACCAGTGTTGCCTTGGCCAGTCCGGAGCTATTAAGATGCCTGTTGGTTGTTCTGCTTTGATCTTCAGTATCACCTTGGTCAGCAGAGGCAGAGGAGGGAATGCATACATTTTCAGAGAATTCCAGCTGAAGGAGAGAGCATCCGTTTTCCAGGCTAGAGGATGGTGAGTCCTTGTGCAGAACTTTTCCAGGTGATGATTTAAGTGGGAAGCAAAGAGATCTACGTCCGGTCTTCCCCATGTCTTCGTCAGTTGAGAGAAAATGTGAGGGTGCAGCATCCATTCGTGTGGATCCATAAAATTTCTGCTCAGCTGGTCCGCCAGTACATTGTCCTTGCCTGGTACAAACTGGGATTGTAAATGTATCTTCAGGCTCAGAGATTTTTCCCAGAGAAGCATTGTTAGCCTGCAGAGGGGATAAGAATGTGTTCCTCCCTGCTTGTTTATGTACCACATGACAGTGGTGTTGTCTGTCCTTATTAGCAAATGCCCTTGTTGTAGTGATTTTTCGAAAGTTTCGATTGCATGTATCACTGCCAACATCTCCTTTTGGTTTATGTGCAGATGCCTTTCCTTTGGTGTCCAAAAACCTTGAATGCATCTGCCCTCCATGTGCGCCCCCCATCCATGGTCTGAGGCGTCTGTTGTAATCATTTGGCCTGCTTGAGGTCTGTTGAAAGACATGCCTTTGTTTTGCTGACTGGCTTGAGCCCACCATAGGAATTCCTTTTGCAGACATGGAATAAGTGGGATTATGTCCTCTAGGCTTTGGTTGTGTTGAGACCATAAGTTTTTTAAATACCATTGCAGCTTTCTCATATGAAGTCTTGCCAAAGGTATCAGAAGGATGCAAGATGCCATGAACCCCAGGGCCTGCAGGATTTTCCTTGCAGTCATCTGGGAGAGTTTTGCCAGGCCTTTGAAGTACTCTGGTAAATGCTGCTGCTTTTCCTCTGTGAGGTAGGCCATTTGGTTTTCTGTGTCCAGTTTGACTCCTAGGAAAATAATCTGTTGGGATGGCAGTAGTTTTGACTTTTGAAAGTTGACTGTGTATCCCAAGGCCTGCAGTAGATGCATGACATAGTCCAAATTTTCTTTTAAGGCTTGTTTGTTGTCTGCTTGTATGAGGCAGTCGTCCAGGTAGGGGTATATTTGAATCCCCTGCAGTCTGCAGTGTGCCACTACTGATGCCAGGCATTTCGTGAACACTCTGGGTGCAGTAGATAAGCCAAACGGCAATGCTGAGAATTGATAATGCTCTGTCCCTGCAAGAAATCTGAGGTATCTTCTGCAGCTGTGTCTGATTGGGACATGCAGGGATGCCTCCTTGAGGTCCAGAGTGACCAGCCAAGACCCCTTGCCCAGCATGGGAAGGAGTTGCTGCAACGTCAGCATTTTGAACTTTGGCACCATGAGAAAAGTGTTTAGAGTTGACAAGTCCAGTATGGGTCTCCATTTGTTTTCTTTTCTTTTCTGGGAACAAGGAACAGCCTTGAATAAAATCCCTGGCCTTGCTCCTGAGGCGGAACCCTTTCTATTGCTTTTATACTTAACAGCTTGGAAACTTGAGTGAGCGCCTCTGCCCTTTGATGATGTGGCAGGTTTGGCATGACTTGTCTTATTGGTAATGTGTGGAAGTGGAATCTGTAACCTCTGTCTATCAAATCCAAAATCCAGTTGTCCTTGGTTAAGATATGCCAGTTTTGAGAGAATAAGGATAATTTTCCACCCAAAGGTGCTTCTCTTTGAACCTTTGTAGGCGGTAAGAAAGTCAAGTCACTGTGATTGCCCTTGTGGTGCAGCTGAACTGTCTGCGCCACTTCTTTGATTTGGAGGTTGCCATTGGCGGCCCCTGTAAGATCCTCTGTATTGCCCTCTACCTCGGCCACGCCTGCTTTTTCCCCTTTGAAACTTGTCTGAGCCGGGGAAGGACCAATTCTTAGAGGGCCAGTTTCTGCTGAATCTGGGTGGCTGAACCTGAAGGAAATCCTTGACTGTCTGTACTGACTTTGCTTTTTCCTCTATGGATTTCAGTACATCTTGTGCATTAGCACCGAACAGCTTCTGTTTTTCCAAAGGTGCATCAAGTAACTTTACTTTAACATGGTCAGGCAAAGACTGATCCTTTAACCAAGCATGTCTACGTATCACAGCCCCAGTCATAGCTGCCCTACATGAAGCTTCCAATGCATCATAACCACACTGAAGAAAATGGTTATTAACCTGCTGAGTGTTATGTATATGATCCTGCAATGCCTTTTTATCAATAGGCTCAGGAGAGGCTAACTTTTTCTGTAAATCATCCAAGAGAAAATCTTGGTACTGAAACATGTGGAAAAGGCAGTTAAGTGACCTCATAGCTAGGGTAGTGGAGGTATATACTTTTTTACCCCATCTCTCCAGGGACTTTGCTTCTCTGTCTGCCGGCAGAGGGTTTTTGGCAGAGGAGGTAGTCACCCCCTTGGGGCCCTGTGAAATAGTTTCTAGATCCACAGAGTGGGCCTTAAAAAGGTGCTTGTGAGTGTCAGGGACCCTATAATATCTGTCTGGCTTGACAGGAGCAGGAGGAAGAGAGTCAGGGTTAGCACTGGAGTCAGAGAAAACATCATCCAAAACATCCATAACAGGTGGAATAGCCAAAGGTCTGTGCTGGGGAAGCTTGAGGAAGGTACGAAGCCTTTTCCTGGAGTCAGAGAATTCCTGACCCTGCCATTGAAAATGTTCCCTCATGGAATGCAGGACTTCACCAAAAGAGAAATCCTCTGGAGGGGAGGCAGAGGGAATTGATTCCTCAGCATCAGAGTCCTCGTAGGCCTGGAAGGATTCTTCTTGGGTATCAGAATGCTCAGAATCCCCAGAGGCTTCATCCGAAGAGAGGTCGTCTGCCTGCTCAGTTCTAGGCCTTTTCTCTGCAGGTGGTTGAGAACCCCTGTCCGGATGAGGCTGAGTCCCCCTGATAAGGGAGATAAGATCTGCAGCCAGAGACATGATCTGCTTATCAGATGAAGGGGCCTGGGTAGCAGGCTTAGGATGGGCCCTGGCCTGACTGGCGGCCTTAGCACGTGCAAAGGCCTTGATGGACATGGAAACAGGGGGCCTAGCAGCCCCACATGCAGGCGTAACCTTGTCCACAGAAATGGTGTCGGGTAGATCCAGAACTTCGGTTTCCGGAGGAAAATCAACAACCGGCACCGGAGAGATCTCTGAGACCGAAGGTCATGTTAACGCTGTGTCGTCAGCCTGGAGCAGTGGATTTACCACTTCCGAAGGGACCGGAGCACTAGCAGAGGGTTTAGGAGTAGCATCGGTAGTGGACGCGAGCCGAGAATGTCGGTCCCTGTCATTGCGTTTTTTAGCAGATTGGGTTGTCGGTTGATCCGACGGCATGATATACGCAAAAGATTCACCGAAAAAGTTCTCGGCGAATTCTGCCCGGCGCCTGAGAGTGCGCTTATTAAAGCAAGCACAGGCAGCACAGGCCGAGACGTCGTGGTCTGGGCCCAGGCAAGGAAGGCAGAGAGAATAGAAGTCCTTATGAGGTATTTGTTTACCACAAGACAAACAATTATTAACTTTTTCAATTTGTTCTGACATCGGCTGAGGCAAGAATAAATGTTCCCCAACGGGGTACTTAGCTTTTAGATGACTTCGTACTGAAAACTCAGGAGCTGACCGACCGGCACTTGCGAACTGCTTCTGCTTCGGGCACCGCGCGGCAAGAAAGACTGAAGAAGATGGCGTCGGCCGATGCCTTTATACTCCAGCCGTTGTGACGTCAGAGAGGAGGCGACACCAGCCGACGCCGGACCCAGACTTTGGAATTCGGCCGACCGAGGGCTGCCTGAGGCAGGACAACCCATATGTTATGACTGCAGTTGCATTCTTGAAGGACATCTGACAATTTAAAGCCCTTACAGCCAAGGTAGCAGAAGTGTAAACTTTTTTCCCCCATCTGTCCAGTGCCCTTGAATCCCTATCTGAGGGGACAGGGTTTTTTTGCAGTAGAGGCCTTGACCCCTTTGAGACCCTGAGATATAGTTTCTGGGTCAGCAGCAGGATTTTTATATAGAAATTTATGAGAATCTGGAACCCTGTAGTATCTGTCTGGCTTAACAGGTGCAGGAAGTAAAGAGTCGGGAGACAGTCTGGACTCTGAAAATACATCATCTACAATGTCTAGAACAGGTAGAATAGCAAGAGGTCTGTGCTGAGGTAGTAGAAGAAAGTCTCTGAGCCTTTTCTTAGATTCTGAGTAATCTTGGCTCTCCCAGTGGAAATGCTCCCTCATGGTATGCAGGGTTTCCCCAAAGGAATAATCCTCAGGAGGAGAAGCTGAAGGAATAGTTTCTTCAGCATCAGAATCCTCATAGGGAGGAATAGAATATCCCTGTTTTGAAGAGGAGTCAGAGGAAATGGAAACCTGATCAGAGGAATCATATTCAGTGTCTTGCCTAGGCCTCTTATCAGGAGGGGGATGGGAACCCCTGATCAAAGTAATTAGGTCTTCCGCCATTTTGAGCATCTGTTTCTTAGGCATGGAAGTCTGTCCTGGAGAATGCTGTACATGTTTCCTTGTCTTTAAAGCTGTTTTAGCCTTTGTCTTGGATGCTGAAGTTGGCTTGATATAAAGCTGTGTATGTCTGAAAACACCCTCAGAAGCCGATGCCTGCTCAGCGGCTCTGGACCCACCTGAAGGATTAGTTTCCAAAGGCCAAATACCTTGAGTATCCAGATGCCTAGTTGTCTCCATGTGGGAGTCAGAGGCGGCCTGTGACTCTGAGGTAGCGGGTGTCAGGTCTGCGAAAGCACCTCACTGAGAACCAGCGCACCAGCGATTGGCCTAGAAAAGGCTTTGTCACCGGTTTTGGACCTCGGATGCCTGTCCTTTTCTTTTTCCTTGCGCTTTTTATGAACTCCTGTTGTTGGCTGTTCTGACGGCATTATATAGTTAAACATACTGCCAAAGTAATGAAATGTAAAATCGTACTGACGCTTAATAGTGCGTTGGTTAAATCTAGCACAAAACCGACAACTAGCAACGTCGTGGTCAGGGCCTAGGCAAGGAATACAGTAAGAATGAAAATCCTTATCAGGTATTTGCTTCCCACAAGAAATACAATTGTTAACTTTTTCTGACATTGGTCTGGAGCAAGAAAAAATTTCCCCAACGGGGTACTTAGCTTTATTGAAGACTTCGGATCTGAAATTCAATTTCGAAAATCTCAGGAGTTGGCCAACCGGCACTTGCGAACTACTTTTGCTTTGGGCACTGCGCGGCAAGAAAGACTGAAGAAAATGGCGTCGGCTGCATCTTTTATACCCCTGGTGCACTGACATCAGGGAAGAGGCGACAGCAACCGATGCCGGACCAGGACTTTGGAATTCAGGCTGACTGTTGGTAGCCTGCCAGCAGGATAACCCTAGTGTAATGACTGCAACAGTGAAACACGATGAACATCTGAGTTGTGTGTTATGGACCTGTAAACTCATTTAGTTGAATCATGTCACTAACATTAGGAAAAGATAGTACAATTACAGCAGTCTAACTAAAGGAAAATTCTAATTTATATTTTTGTTGGGATATGCACAGGTGACATAGGAATTTTGCCTCAATCTTCTGTATATTAACTTCAGGCCATATGCACTTTTGACTGGGGTGTTTCACATACCACAAATACAACCTGGAGTTGGTATTTTAGAGGTGGAACAGAAAACTTTTTAAAGTACTTTTTAATTTTAATTGTATATACTGCACATACTTTCTTATTTGCAATGGAATTTACAAAATGTTATTTTAATGTATAAAAGCCGCCTATTTAGTAATCACAGAATTAGCATGTGCCCACAAAATATATCACAAAATATTGGATATGTGAACATAAAAGAAAAAGAAGATATTAAAGTCCAACTTATTTACCATTTGCATTATGACATTTTTTTGAAAAGTACATAATCACAATGACTCTGTTCTGAGTTCTTATTAAGTATTATTAGAATGGGAACTGTTAATATGACAGAGCTATACAGACAATAACTTGTCTGGCATTTGCACTTCATACTTTAACTGATATTACTATTACTAATCTGTATTTACTTGAAATGCTTCCTTCATTATGCCTTGCCTTAACTGCAAACATACAGCTGCTTATATTAAGGACTTCTCTGTACTGAATTACTGGCAGTACATTAACTCTTCACCACATGATATTCCTTCTGATGAAGGCCATATCAGACATACCAGTGGAAAGAATCATATTGTATATCTAAACTGAAGACATGAAAATCCTTAAACGTGATCTTTTTATAACACACAGGAACAGCAATGTGGATCTTGTTATTTAAGTAAAGGGGAATGCTTAAGGTATTTGTGTAAAAATGGTTATGGGGGAATGGTCTTCTTTGCTTTATAGGAAAGGACTCTTGATTCTTTTAAAACAAATACATATAGTGTGATAGATCTGTTATAGAACAACCATACAAAGGGATTTCTGGGCATCCCTGCCATTGAACTCAATAAACGAACAAGTGCAAACAGGTAGAAATAAAATGCAACAATTTAATTAATGTAAGGAGTAATAACTTTTGCAAGTATGATTTCAATTCTGATTTTGGAATATATACTCTTATAGCAGTTGAGCACACAGGATTAAGGCCTTCAGATGCTAATTGGCTTCATTCCATAATCTGTTGTTTGCCTTAGCCTCCACTGGCCTTCAGTTTGACTCTGTGCAAGTCACTTTACCAGACTGTGCATCAACATCACCCCAGAAAACTGTTAGTGCCTAGTGGGTTACTTAGTTAAAAAGCGATAAATAGACAGACTGTCAGATAGACAGACAGATAGTTATGAAAGTTAAACTGGGTCTAATATGCTTTTTGGTATTCTGAATTGTACATTCATCCCATCATATCATAGCAATATATAAATAAGTTGACTGATGGCATATTCTCACACAATTCCACCCCAATGGATGATTTCAAAATCCTTGCCTTGAAATCCCTTTGGTATTGCGACTGTTCAGTAAAATTATTTTCAGTCATTTGTTTTCAACCAAATGGGTTTCAGCCTTTTGGTATTTACTCTAATACCAGGTCAGTAACCCATTCCATTTAATTTTTCACCAGTCCACTGCCAACATCTTCCCACATAATACTCTTGCTGACTGCATTAACCTCCTCTTACAACTTCTAGGTACAACTCTAGCATCAGCTAATACCTGACTGCCAATATAATGTCCTCCATTGACTGTCACTGTCTATGACTGACTACTGACCAGCCCTTTTCCTAGCACCCAAAAAGCTTCTGCTGCTTTTAAAATTGCTATTGTGTGAAAGATTCAAAATACTAGTAAATATCCTATTTCTTCAAATACCTATGTCAGGAGGGCAGCACTAGATGGCGCTGACTACACAACTATTCAGCAGTGGATGACAGTCTCTATTTCCAATCTTATTTGTCTTTGTCTCTGGCACCTCCTTCAGGCTGCTAGTCATACAGTCTTTCAATCAGCTCCTCAAGGTCAGGAGACTAGCACATAACGGACAGCTTCCAAGGTCTTTGGAAAAGGAATTTTTTGAACCGTACTTAATATAAAAAATAAAAATGTGTGACAAGTTAGTAAAAGGGGATTCTACCATGCAGTGCAATCTAACTTCTTGTACAACTATGCTTTTGATGCCCTTGTCCATTGGCGAGCTACCCTTTGAAGAGCTGTCCTACTCCTTTGCTACTATTTTTTTAAGTCTGGGGAGTCTAACATATATGGAAAACATATCTTCATAACAATACATTGAAAACACTTTATTATTGGTGTCTGTTTGACTACTAGACCTTGATATGCCTGGTCCCCAGTCCCCAGTAAACCTGTCCAGGACATTACTATATCCGCTGACAAATGACAAAGCACACCTGTCACTTAATATAAATACTTATCCATGCCACATTAAAAAACAAAATACAAAACTCACAAAATACTGAAATAATAAAAATACATACAGCAAAGCAATAATTTACAATAAGTAAAATAGTCTCAAATCAGACCACTCCAAATAATCTACTCAGTAATCTAGTATTTCTTCCTAGTCTGCATTCAGATGACCATAAGAACATAAAACATATTATGCAAATGATCACAAGAACTATAAGATACCTAGCCATATACACCTTCAAGCAGACAAATTTAAAAATTCTTGTCACCCTTTTCAAGCATTTAAGCACTTAATACTTTACCTCCCAAATCAAGCAGGGCTATACCTGATAACTCTGATGTAAATTTGCATTGACCCATCCTGTCATCAAGACTAGCCTTAAACATACTTTGTTTGACCTGTACTGGTAATTAATTCCATAATGGCAACTCATCCTTCTTAAAACTATAAATATGCACTATAACTTTTGCTGTGTTGATTAACTTATATTAAAATGGTTAGCCTAGTAGAACAAACTCAGTCAACAAAGAATAAATAAAGAATATATAAATAATATACAGAGTGTTTTTTCTGTATCGGGGTAACTTCATTTCAGGGTTGCCTATTTTCAGTCTATTTCATTTGGTATTATATGTGTCAAAATTATTATACTCACAATCCCACAGGGAAATAACACAGGAAATGGTAGGTTGTACACAGACTGCCAGAGCATTAGGAATAAATAAAGTGCTATGTAATGATGCTAAATAAACTGTGTATGACAAAGGCCTATCAGAAAACTAGAAAATACTGTTCCAACATACAAAAATAATTATAATCTTCCTATGTTCCTTCACAAAACAATGTTACTCATAATCTCCCCACATTCTTTCAATCATCAAATAAAACCCCTCAGGGAACTGAGAATACTTTGGCCTCCCTTTCTCAAGGACCTCTAACTTCAGACTGGTAACATTTACATATTAGGGAAGGGACAAATACTGGATTTGTAAAAGGACTTGCTCTTATACAGTAAATTAAAAGTCATAACCCATTAAAAGTTGTTTTTGAAATGTGGTTTGCCGAATAATGTAATTGAAGAAAATGTCACCCAAATAATGACATCCAACATTCAACAGGTTTGAACATGTGAACATTTCACTAAACGTGATATTGCACCTTTTTGAAACCTGCCTGAAAAAAATTAATCTTTAAAAAGATTATGGTCATTTTTCAGGCTAACAACTTTTTCTGGCTAACAGCTTCCATGAAATAATTCCCTTGCAATCCAGTTAGGTATACATAAATGGTAGTAGCTATGAGCGTGAAATATAATTTAACAGCCTGACCCAGTGGGAAAACAGTTTTTTTTTTGGTGTGGTCAGCTCCACCTTAACAGGAATAAAGCTTTGACTCTAACTCTAGTAACACGGTACCAACTAGAAACCCAAGTGTTTTAAAAGAGCTAACTGACAGACCAATGGGTACAGCCAGGATAGCCATGATGATAGAGAAGCGAGATAGCTCAGTTCACTAACTTACCAACACCTGGTGGAGACAGTGTACTAAATTAAGGCAGTATATGTGGCATATGGCCCAAGATGTATGCTCTGCTTATCATATAAAGTGAGTAGGGCTGGAGCTTACATGTATGGGCCCATGCAAGCATCACATTAGTGAACTAGCAGAAAACCTCCATTGGCAGCAGGATGACAGTCATATTCTACAGTGCTCATATCCACTGGCAGCAGGATGACAGTCATATTCTACAGTGCTCGTATCCATTGGCAGCAGGATGACAGTCATATTCTACAGTGCTCATATCCATTGGCAGCAGGATGACAGTCATATTCTACAGTGCTCGTATCCATTGGCAGCAGGATGACAGTCATATTCTACAGTGCTCGTATCCATTGGCAGCAGGATGACAGTCATATTCTACAGTGCTCGTATCCATTGGCAGCAGGATGACAGTCATATTCTACAGTGCTTTCGTATCCATTGGCAGCAGGATGACAGTCATATTCTACAGTGCTCGTATCCATTGGCAGCAGGATGACAGTCATATTCTACAGTGCTCGTATCCATTGGCAGCAGGATGACAGTCATATTCTACAGTGCTCATATCCATTGGCAGCAGGATGACAGTCATATTCTACAGTGCTCGTATCCATTGGCAGCAGGATGACAGTCATATTCTACAGTGCTCGTATCCATTGGCAGCAGGATGACAGTCATATTCTACAGTGCTTATATCCACTGGCAGCAGGATGACAGTCATATTCTACAGTGCTCATATCCATTGGCTGCAGGATGACAGTAATATTCTACAGTGCTTATATCCACTGGCAGCAGGATGACAGTCATATTCTACAGTGCTCATATCCATTGGCAGCAGGATGACAGTCATATTCTACAGTGCTCGTATCCATTGGCAGCAGGATGACAGTCATATTCTACAGTGCTCGTATCCATTGGCAGCAGGATGACAGTCATATTCTACAGTGCTCGTATCCATTGGCAGCAGGATGACAGTCATATTCTACAGTGCTCGTATCCATTGGCAGCAGGATGACAGTCATATTCTACAGTGCTCATATCCATTGGCAGCAGGATGACAGTCATATTCTACAGTGCTCGTATCCATTGGCAGCAGGATGACAGTCATATTCTACAGTGCTCGTATCCATTGGCAGCAGGATGACAGTCATATTCTACAGTGCCCGTATCCATTGGCAGCAGGATGACAGTCATATTCTACAGTGCTCACATCCATTGGCAGCAGGATGACAGTCATATTCTACAGTGCTCGTATCCATTGGCAGCAGGATGACAGTCATATTCTACAGTGCTCATATCCATTGGCAGCAGTATGACAGTCATATTCTACAGTGCTCGTATCCATTGGCAGCAGGATGACAGTCATATTCTACAGTGCTCATATCCATTGGCAGCAGGATGACAGTCATATTCTACAGTGCTCGTATCCATTGGCAGCAGGATGACAGTCATATTCTACAGTGCTCATATCCACTGGCAGCAGGATGACAGTCATATTCTACAGTGCTCATATCCATTGGCAGCAGGATGACAGTCATATATTACAGTGCTCGTATCCATTGGCAGCAGGATGACAGTCATATTCTACAGTGCTCGTATCCATTGGCAGCAGGATGACAGTCATATTCTACAGTGCTCGTATCCATTGGCAGCAGGATGACAGTCATATTCTACAGTGCTTATATCCACAGGCAGCAGGATGACAGTCATATTCTACAGTGCTCGTATCCATTGGCAGCAGGATGACAGTCATATTCTACAGTGCTCATATCCATTGGCAGCAGGATGACAGTCATATTCTACAGTGCTCGTATCCATTGGCAGCAGGATGACAGTCATATTCTACAGTGCTCGTATCCATTGGCAGCAGGATGACAGTCATATTCTACAGTGCTCGTATCCATTGGCAGCAGGATGACAGTCATATTCTACAGTGCTCGTATCCATTGGCAGCAGGATGACAGTCATATTCTACAGTGCTCATATCCATTGGCAGCAGGATGACAGTCATATTCTACAGTGCTTATATCCCTTTCTCAATGTCCTCAGACACAGGGAAGAAGAAGGAAATAAATGACCCAAGGAAGCTTGATAATTGCAAGTATGGGGGAGAAAAAGACAGGAAACAGTTACTGCTTTTAATTAGACAAAGTGGAGATGATTTCACCTCATCTTAACAATTACTCATGGTACCGAGACTGACACCTCCAAGGCTCCCTGCTTTTCTCATATGCAAATACTGCGCCCCCACGCAAGATATATTGGTCATTTGAAAAAAAATAAGCACTTTTCTTAAAATTTGAGAAGAAACTGTGAAACATCTAACATATTTAAGCCATAACATCTAAAATTCAGCTTTATATTGATCCCCAGAGTTTAAGTAATCACTTGAACATTTTGGGAATGTATATCTAAGATCTGAAATGGCATATGACATCATTCATTATCATATGTTACATCCTTGGATGGTATGGCATTACATTTGCTGATTTTCCCTTAATATAAACTGTAGGAATCTTATGATTTCCACTTCTAGATCTCAGTATCATTCTATTTAAAGCATATCTGTCCCTAAAATTAGGGACAAAACCTAAACCAACGATAGGTAAAAACACAAAGTCAGTGACAATTTTCAAACACTATCAGTTTTTACTGAGAAAGTTGATAGAATAAGAAGGTCTATACTCAAAAGCATTTTCTGAAAATTAAGTTGTTTATAACTGTAATATCTATATCCGCGGTGGTGGTGCTGCGGTAGCGTTGTCGCCTCACAGTAAGACGCTGCTCGGTTCGACTCTCAGTTAGAGAGTCTTCTGCGTGGAGACATGCGTGAATGGATGTACCTTCGTTGAAGGTTGTGCATCAGGGCTGGCAACTTGGTACGTAAAAATCAACTGCCAATCATTAGCGGACCGGAGTTCCGCTGTGGCGACCCCTAACCGGGAAAAGCCGAAAGTCACAACATAATTGTAATATCTATATTACTTAAATTCAACTATCATTTTTTTCACAAAATTACAAACTTTAGGAATGCTATAGTAAAATTTTAAAACAAACTCAGGGACAGTTGAGAAGTTTTGTTTTGTAGCTATGACACTATAGGAATTAATCTCACCAAGGTCTACTAATACCTTTTAAAGGCTTTAACCTCACATTCCCTTCATATTGCTATGTTGCAATTATCATTGGGGGGGGGGGAATATTTTATATATATATATATATATATATATATATATATATATATATATATATATATATTTATACATGTATATATATCTTCTTTCGGCTGTTCCCGTTAGGGGTCGCCACAGCGGATCATCTGTTTCCATTTCTTCCTGTCCTCTGCATCATGCTCTTTCACACCAACAGCCTGCATGTCCTCTCTCACCACATCCATAAACCTTATCTTAGGCCTTCCTCTTTTCCTCTTACCTGGCAGCTCCATCCTTAGCATCCTTTTCCCAATATACCCAATATCCATCCTCAGCACATGTCCAAATCAATGCAATCTCGCCTCTCTTGCTTTGTCTCCAAACTGTCCAACCTGAGCTGACCCTCTAATATACTGATTCCTAATCCTATCCATCCTAGTCACACCCTGTGCAAATCTTAACATCTTTAACTCTGTCACATCCAGCTCTGACTCCTGCCTTTTTGTCAATACCACTGTCTCCAACCCACATAGCATAGCTGGTCTCACTACCCTCTTGTAGACTTTCCCTTTCACACTTACTGATACCCATCTGTCATATATATATATATATATATATATATATATATATATATATATATATGGGTCTAGGACATTTGCTCGAATGAATGTCCGAAACCCAAATGGCCGAGCATACTTACGCAAAAGTGCTTTTCACTGAAGAAGCACTTTTGCATAAGTATGCCTGTTGCCAAGGCCATACTACAGTGTGGATAAGGGAAAATTCCCTTTTCCCCACTATAGTGCAGTCTTGGAAGGAGAATATTAAAGGAGGGGGGTGTGGTGTTAATATAGTGTTTTTTTTTTTTTTTTAGTAACACGCTTTAACAAAAGTGCTTTTTTAATAAAAGCGCTTTCGTTAAAGTGTGTTCGGTGGTTATGGATTTGGACGTTTGCTTATTTGAGCAAACGTCCTAGATCCATATATATATATATATATATATATATATATATATATATATATACATGAGGTGATTCCTTGACAAACCTTAGTAATTATCGCTCCATAGCTATACTATCTCCCCTATCAAAAATCTTAGAAAAATGTGTACACACCCAACTACTGAATCATCTCTTTCTATACAACCTGCTAGCAAATTCCCAACATGGATTTCAGCCAAACCATAGTACCACCTCTACCCTTATATCCTTTACTGACCACATCAACCAACAAAGAAATCTCAATAACTTAGTATCGCTTGTCTTCCTAGACCTGTCAAAGGCATTTGACATAGTATCCCACTGCAAATTACTACTGACTCTCTCTCTGAGCTCAATCTGGATACCTCCTCTCTACTGTGGTTTAAATACTATCTGTCCCTCCGACAACAAGCTGTTAAATGGCATAACTCTCTCTTTCCTCTCCTCCCAGTGGGACAAGGTATTCTGCAAGGATCCACTCTTGGTCACTTACTATTTTCCATCTTTACCAATAACCTCCCCTCAGCTACCCAACAAACTGATATAGTACAGTATACTGATGAAACCACCCTTATTTGCTCAGCCCCCTCTCTACAATTACTCCAAGACAGAACCCAGGAAGCATTCACTACTATAGAAAAATGGTTAAACTCCTCCCAACTCATACTAAACCCATCTAAGACCCAACTCATGATCTTCCATTCATCCTTTCACCACTACCTCGCCATTCTCAGTAACATCCTCCAACAATACCCTTATCACACCAGTAACTCAAGCCAAGCTACTAGGTGTATTTATTGACCAAAACCTAAAATTCAACAAACATATAGCACCAACAATTGCCAAAGTTCATACAAAACTAGGGTCACTCTACTGCTGCAAGAGCTTCCTCTCACAGGAATCCTGTAATCACTATCTCTCATACCCATCTACTCTCCACCTTACTATATGCTTCCTCGGTTCTAACTAACCAAAACAAATCTGACCTTCTGAAACTATCTACCTGCTACAATAAAATCTCAAAATTTGCAACCAATACTAAGTTTCCTTCTCACCATTGCCTCTCCCTAAAACAACTAGGATGGTTAGAACTCCCTAACCCACTAAAATACAATCAACATCTCCTGATCCATCAACTGCTATACCAACCAAATAAAATACCTGCCCTCTCTGGCCTGCTCACCTTCCATAATACTGCACGTCAACTAAGATCTTCCAATTCTGTCCTACTGACTGTTACCAATTGCTTACATAGCTCAGGCCACTCTCTTTATTCCTATGCAGTTGCTAAGGCCTGGAACTCTCTACTCCCTGACATAAGATGTCTAAATAGTAAACATACTTTCAAGTCCCTACTGAAAGTTCTCCTATTCAAAACTTGGATATGTTCCTCTACAGAACTAGACTAATTTCACCTGCTCCTGACATTCAACATCCCTAGATCACAGGTGTACTGTGTAGTTTCACTTAGAGCATAGTACTGTGAAACAGGTGTTTAGGCCACCTTTACAGTTATGATTTCTAGTTTATGATCCTGTTTGTCTATGGAAACTTCTTTTTGAATTTATGTTCAAGCAATTGTATACTTGTTGTAAAACAGCATGTTTAATTTCTTTCTCAATATTCTAACCACTGCGCGCTGCATCATTTGTAAAACTCTGATTTTACTCCTTTTATATGTTCTATGCTCTTTGTACAAAATAGCTATGATTATATAATTTTTTGGTATATTATATAATAGTCTTGTTAAATATTAGGTAAATATTATCGCAACCACATTTTTACGGTTGCGAAAGTCGCCTACTTCAAGTGAAATGAGGCCATGAAACAGTGCAAGGTATTGATGAAAGCCCTTAGTGCTAACGGGAAAAGTTATGATTAGCTTAATCAGGAGAAACCAATCAAAAAGTTGTCTTCCAGATCTGCATGCATTACAACCGCATAAGTTAATTGGAAAGGGTGCTATCTTACTGACAAATGGAATCTGTAAGAACCGATTTTTCCAGTTTGTAAAAGGGGCAAAAGATCATGCTTTAAATTAAGTCCCTGTATTGTGTTGGTCAGAATCCATAAATGTGATTTAGTAATAGGAAAACTCAGAGAAGAAGGGGTGAATGACTTTACAATGAGGAACTGTTTATGGATTCCACGTTTACCTGCCTTTTTTTGGAAATGTGTGTGTCTGCATTACCTTAAATGCGCTTGGCCATACTGATACCTCTCCAGTGTCCAGATTTGTCCCTCATATTTTTACATTATTCCCTGCAAGTTGCAGTTGTGTAGTTTTCAAGTTGTCACTGAGTGTTATTGTCAATATGTTAGTAAATAACGGCATTTGTTTCTTTTCGAATGGAAAGAATACTGGCAGCTTTCAAAGCTTCTTGTGAGGACAGGTAATCACATCAGTGCTATGCCGTTTAGGATTCCAGTGTGTGTAACTGCTGATAGACAGTAGTTGTGTATGTGTACAGCTTAGTGTGTCCCTGATACTTAACCACTGTAATGTCACAGTAGAAAAAACTTGGAAGATCAAGTTTGACTCGTACATGCACTTATTTCACTTGAAGTTTCTGAATTTCCAAACTGCAAAACTGTGGTTGCGATAATACGTAAATACCATTTTTTATTATTTTTTTTATAATTTTTTACTATGTGTCTGGAGCTTTTTTCCCTGGGCCTCCACTGAAGATGGTCACCTTGTATCCAGTCGTACTAACCCGGTAAACAAATGGAAAATAAATAAATAAATTGTATATATATATATATATATATATATATATATATATATATATATATATATATATATATATATATATATATATATATATATATATACATACATACATATACACACACACACACACACACACACACACACACACACACACACACACACACACATACATATGGGATGAGGGGGGTCAAGGATACTAAACAGCATATTAATCTGTGTGAGATATATCTTCAATGCTATCCAAATGGTATCGTTTCAGAGTTCTAGGACAAATAAAAATTTCTGCACATGCAGCCATTTGTTTTTTTCATAACTTTAAGGAGAAATCATTTAGAAAATGTTAGAAATACAGGTCCACAAATGACATTTTGGACCTCAGACATAATGCACAACACATTCTTAGTGATCTTCTATCTAGATGAAAGTAGTTCAAATGCTCTACTATGATTTTCACTAGAATACTTAAAATGCTAATATTTCCATAGAGAATTTTATATATATATATATATATATGTATATATATATATATATATATATATATATACACACATATCTATATATATATATATATATATATATATATATATATATATATATATATATATATATATACATATATATATATAATATCTACGACAGTCTGCCTGTATACATATATTTTTTAATATCTACTGCAGTGTCTGGTTGTATACATGAAGTTTGTTTAAAACTTGCAGGACATAGTTACCTCTGACCCCAAAGTAACCCTGTACCACCTGCCTGGAATCAAAGAATGTCTGTTAACAAGGCTAGTTCTGCACCCATGTCAACAGGAAGTGTAAGATGAGTAGAAGTGATAAATTATGACATGGTAAGGAAGGAAGACTGGCCTCTATCACGCCAACTGGAAATAAATATGGTAGATTAAGAAAAAGTAAACTATTGTAGAACTGTTAGCAATACAAAGAGGTGGAAGATACATCAAGTGGCCTTAGGAAATTCTTTTAACATTGGCCAGTCAATGAAAGAAAACAGGAAAGTATAGACCTATTGGGATACACAGAAGGCAGTATCACCAGCTGAAAAGAAAAAAAAAACAAGTTGCGTAAGACTTCAGGAAGTACAGTGCAGTTTGGAAAACCCATCTCAGCACAACATAGTTAGGATAGAGGCAGTTCAGAAAACTACAACAACCATGTTCAGTGTCTGTTTAAGATGCAAAATAAGACAACATAGTGTTAAAGACAAATTCTAAATAATGCTGGAGGTTTCCTTCCTTAACAGTGTTATGTCTAGCTCTGTGACTTATGTGACTGCAAACCTGACTATGTACCAGTCAACTCAGGCGTGATTAGTGGCTTGAGCTTTGGAGGGCTGTCAGAAGGGGATGGGATAAGAGCAGCTAAAATCATCTTAACAACACCTAGAAGAAGAGGGGTTGAGTGCTGCAAACCAAAGATAAACCTTTCTGGCAAGACATGGAAAGCATCATTATAGACCTCAAAAGCAAATATATTAGCAGCTTAAAATCACTCGACCCTAACCATTTGGGTTTTGGCTGATGACTACAAGTTAAGAGTTAACATCTAGTCTCTTAATGACTCCTTAAGCACACAAGAGGGTCTATCTCAAGCAAACATGATGCCCGAACTATAGCCTAAGGCTAAATGCAAAAAAGTGTAGTATTGTGCCCTTCGGAAGACATAAACTCCTTAGCACCAACCACACAGGAGATAACCCTCTCCAAAATCAAATTATTAGTTATTAGGTACCTAAGCACTTTCATAGACAATGAGATCTCTTTTAACCATCAGATTTCTACAGTCATTAGAAAATTCTTTTAGCTAGCCCAGATGATTATCAAAAGCATACCTCCCAGATCCAGGGATGTTATCCCACTGTACTCTCCCATTATTAGGTCCATAACTTGAATATAATGCTGCCTTTGTCATGTACCTGACCAAACACATGATTGAGCTTGAAAGATCCCAATGCTTCCTCATTAAGAAAATCAAAGGCCTGAGTCCTCCATCTTATTTAGAATGCCTTAACGTTCTGCGTCCATTTTCAGTCTTATACAGAGTACTGTGGATTGACTTCTGCCTCACTCACAAGATTTCAAATGACTCTATCCTGTGTAATCTTCTACATACTCACAAAACATGTAACACCATAAATACCCATACTAGAGAGTTAAACCCCCACAGTAATATAAGCAAAACCCACTTGTGGGATATTTATTTCACCCAAATAATTCCCCTCATCTGGAATGGACTACCCCTCCGTATTAAACAAAGAAGCTCCCTAAAACCCTTTTCAAACACTACCTAGATTAATAGATGGAAAAATCACAATATACCCCTGGGCTGACTATCATTCCTTTATGGAAAGGGGTAATATGTAGTAGGTTTTGCTTGACTAGAATTAAAATGATCCATACTGATAATTTAGTAATAATCTATTAACTTATGAATTTCTATCTTACTATGACAGTCTCTGGTATGGACAGAGGGCCTAAAATAAGCATTACCTTCCTAGGGGACAGTGATTCCTTTGTAGATAACCAGTTGCATGAGTGAGCACCTCCAGCATGGGCTCCAACATGAATTAGCAACACCACTGGGTACTCTTTTCAATCATAGTCCAAGCACTGGCTTTGTACCAGCTGAATGGAAAATAGCCACCGTTGTTCCACTGCACAAAGGTGGTACTTCCACTGACCCCAGGAACTATAGACCTATTATCCTGACTAGCCTTATCTGCAAGGCCATGGAGCAAATCATCATGGACCTTATCAACAAAGATATAGGTAATCTCCAAACACTTGACTCTACTCAGTTTGGATTTGTCAAAGGGAGATCATGCCTGTTAAACCTGGTGGACTTCTTCCAGACAGTCACCAAGGACCTGGACAAGTGTAAATCTGTGCATACAGCCTACCTGGGCTTAGCCAAGGCATTTGACACTATCCCCCACTCAGGCATCATTGACAAACTCACCCAACTAGGCATCAACCTTTATGTTGTTAGATGGGTCACTAACTGGCTGAGTGATAGAACTCATAGTCAAAATAGGGGAATCCACCTCCAACAGCATACCTGTAACCAATGGTGTTCCACAGGGATCAGTCCTGGGAATCTCTTCTGTTTGGAATCTATTCTCCAAAGTACAAGCCAAAACTAAAGATTTGTAGCTGACAAAGTTTGCTGATTACTGCAAACTAGGAGTGGTCACAGAATCTTCAAATGGTGTCAACATCCTTACAAGAGGGTCTTACACAAACAAATGATTGGTGCCAAAGTCATGGCCTTAAACTCAGTGCAAAAAATGTATTATCATTCCTTTTGGTAAAAAAAATGTTCCTGCTAACTACCACATCAGTAGCAACACCTTAAGTATACACTCAGTGGTGAAACCTGGGCACACAGGTTGACAGCGACTTTACCTTTGACCACCACGTCTCCACAGTGGTAAAAAGGGCATTCTATATTGCTTATCTCATAAGTAAGGGCATTACCTCCATAAAAAATGAAGTTACAACCTCCCTGTACTCTTCCCTCATCAGGCCAATAACTGAGTACAATGCCCTTTTTGGTATGTACCTTTCCAAGCACCTGCAGCAATTGGAGAAACCAGAAATGCAATCTGGATGATTAGATGGGTGACCATAAATTCACTCCGGGATTCCACCTGTGTCCCTCTTGGACAGGGGCAATAGGTGCAGATCACGGAAATAAGGGTAAGGACTTGGCTAGGCTTGTAAGGGCCCTAGGGCCATAAGCCTAGTAACTTCCTAAGAACTTATCATCCTATAGCCCATGACAGACACATTGAACATCACCCCAAGCAGGTGGTGAGATGCATAAGGGGAGGTTTGCTATATACGGTAAAAAAATTATCTACTTAAAATGACAGATCAACACAGCTCAACTCCTTCTTCAACTAGTTGGTGCCTATGGCCACCTAGAAATGGGGATCAAATGGATCAATGGGGCAGTGGGATGAGCTCGCTGGTTGGCTGAGGAGAACAAAAAAAAAACAGCAGAGGAGGAATATTCATTACTAAAAATAAATGCATGTTTATAGCACTGGGTAGCTTCAGCAGTTGTGTTTTAAACTGCCCACATTTTTCTTTTATAAAAATTCTTTATGAAGCAAGCTATAATAAATATGTACAATGAAAGGTAATTTGGCTAGCTAAACATAAATTTGCTCTTTTGTCATGCTAATAAAACAAGCTATTCTAATTATGATAATCATGGCTTTCATAGTCAAAGTTGCCAGATATTATGCCTATATCATTACTGTTCTGTGAAAGATAGTTATTGAAAACTACATTATCTTCAAAGTATTAAATGCCTACTTACAACTTCTTAAACTTGTTCTTTTCCTCCTGAAGCTCAAAATAATGTTTTCATAATATAACGTACATAACATGAATCTACATCTTTTCACTTCTTTATTTAGCCTTTGTCTCCTCTGTTTTTCTTATCTCCACATACTCTCCACCCTCTCTACTTTTATTTCCTCCCTAATTTTTCACTGTTACTTCATTGTGCCTATTTTCATCTCCTTATGCCCTACTTTCTACAGCTTTCAGCTTGAGAAAAACATGCTTATATCAAAGTACTGTTTCTCTGTCCTGTAAGCACCCTCTGACATCTGATTTCCTTCATGTTCCTATTGTCTTTATACTGCATTTCTTATGTTTGCTAATAAAATTCAGTTCTTCATAGTCTCATGGAGTACTATCTTCCACACAGTCTGCAGAGAATATATTCTGATTCTTCACTAAATTTTGCCACTCCTCCTAATCACAGACTTTCTCTCTCCAGCTATGGTTTATAAGATAAATCTCCTTTTAGCTAATCAACTTCAGATGAGCATAGTAAACCAGAAGTAAACCCCATTACCCTCTTTATTATAACTACAAGGCTGCAAACCCTCAGGGGGAAGCTATCTGTCACGACTATTTACTAGGCTCATCTGATCACGGTTCTCTAGAACATTGCTGAACTGTTCATGTGCCCATTCAGTGTAATACTCCTGTACCTATGTCTTTGGTTCATAGGTATGTACTAGGCTATCTGCCAGAGGGCATTTATAAGCCTAGCCAGAAAGTGTCAACTTTCACCGCCCCATTGATTAATTAACTGATCCTCTGTCAAGCAGAGCCAATGAAGTGATCCCAGGGGTGTATTTTCTGTTACCCATCCACTTGTCAAGGTTTCTCTTGAAGAGTGTTAGTGAGGGGCTCTGCCTGATGTAATTTGGAATTTTGTTCCAAAGCATAGGGAGTCTCTGTGACAGGAATCTATCCCTCCAGTATGTTCTATTTATTGTTGTGGTGAGGTTTAGCTCACTAGAGCGCGTGGCTCACAGTGACTTGGATTTCTTTAGGTGGAGCATGTCCATCAATTCTGAGTTGGACATGGCTTTGTAAGTCAGGCAGAGATCACCTCTGAGTAAGCGATATGCCACTGAGTACAGTCGGAGTTTTTTCAGTCTGGCTGCATAGGACATATGTTTGATACCAGTAATCCTCTTGGTGAGGTACTTTTGTGGTCTTTCCAGCTGTTGGAAGTCTTGTGAGGTACATCCCAAATGGAGCATTGTACTCTATGATGGGTCTAATGAATGACGAGTAGAGGGGCACTATAACCGCTTTATTTCTAGATGCGAACCCTTTTTTAATTAGATGGGCCACATAGAAGGATTTAATAACTACTTTGGCGATATGATTGTCAAAGGAGAGATTACTATCTACCTGGGTCCCCAAATCTCTTATTACCTCTTCTGTATTAAGGGGGCTGCCACCTATGTGGTAATTCGTGGGTGTTTTGTTTTTCCCAAACGGGATGACTATACATTTTTTGGCATTTAGCTTGAGGCCATGACTTTGACACCAGGTGTCCGTCTCAGTAAGGCCATTTGGAGGATGTCCGTGTCAGCCGGAGAGTCAACTATGGCTCCCAGTTTGCAGTCATTGGTGAACTTGGTTAGCCATAGTCCTCCTGTGTTTGCCTGTACTTCTGAGAAGTATATGCCGAACAGTGGGGGTCCCAGAACTGAGCCTTGCGGGACACCACTTGTGACTGGTTTAGAGTCAGACCTGTAGCCCGCTATTCTTACCATGTGAGTTCTATCTGTAAGCCAGTTGGCAACCCATCTCGTGATGTAGGGGTTTATGTTCAGGTTAGTGAGTTTTTCTGTAATACCCGAGTGGGGAATGGTGTCAAAAGCCTTGGTGAGGTCAAGGTAAGCTGTGTGAACCACCTTTCCCTCGTCTATGGCCTTGGTGACTGTCTTGAAGAATTCAACCAGGTTTAGTAGGAATGATCTGCCCTTAACAAAGCCGAACCGGGTTGGGTCAAGTGTTTGGAGGTTACCAATGCCTTTGTTAATGAGTTCCATGATGATGTGCTCCATAGCCTTGCAGAACAGGCTAGTCAGGCTTATGGGGCGATAGTTACCAGGGTCAGTTGTGGCCCCTCCTTTGTGCAGAGGAATAACAGTTGCTGTGCACCATATTATGGGCATGTAGCCTGTGGAGAGGCTGAGGTTGAACAGCGTGTTTAGGTGGGGGGTTTGTTCGTTCTGTAGTTCATGCAAGACGCTGCCTGGGACACCATCTGGTCCCACTGATGCTGTGTTTTTGGCTTTTGAAAGGGCTGTTTTCAACTGTGCATCTGTGATTTTTGGGACACTACACTTTTCAGGTATTGTTGTGGGCCCTTTTGGAGGTGAGAGGGGGTGAAGTTTGCACTGAATCTATCTGCCAGGATGTTGGCAATATGAGTAGGTTCAGTATATTTTGTGCTATTTTGCACTAGTTCAGTGCATATCTGCGAGTTGCCACTTAGATTCTTAACATAGCTAAAGAAGGCTTTGTGGTTATTTTTTGAACCATTGGCTATTTTTCTTTCGAAGTTAGCCTTGGATGATTTCATGAGGGACCCCAGTTTCTTACTGATACTGATCAGGGATGTCTTTCCTTCTTGGGATTTGCTTTTTTTCTGAACTAGTTTCCTCCTTCTATTGTACAGCCTGTTTATTGCAGAGGTCCACAAAACTGGTTTCCTTCCCTTAGAGGAGTGAGTCTTGGTTTTGATAGGGATGACATGATCCATGCATCCTTGTAGGTGCTCAGAGAGTGCATTTGTAAAGGTTTCTGCATCTTGGGCAGCGTTATCCTTTAGCGTGGGGGCTGTGAAACTTACCAACTCTGTCTTAAGTAAGGTGAAGTTTGCTTTAGAAACATTTTTTACTGTGGTTTCCTTAGTTGGGGGTGGTAGTGGGGTGTGGACATCCAGAGTGATTAGTTTATGGTCTGATCTAACCAGTGATGAGTTGATGGGTGTGGAACACCTGTCACCCATGTTGGTGATGACCACGTCCAATATGTTTTCACCTCTGGTAGGGGAGTTTACCAGCTGATCCAGGGCATTTGAGTTAATGAATTCAAGGAAGCGCTGGGCCTGTAAATTTGTACTTTAGTTTTCTCAGTGAATGGTAGGGTAATTGAAATCGCCCAATATCAGGGTGTTTGGTAGGACCTTCATGTTTTCCAGTGTCTCCAGAAAGGTGGAGTGGTGGTCCTGGGTCATGAAGGCTGATCTGTAGCAGGCCACAATTTGCACTGCAGATTTGCCCGATGTTAGTTGCACATGGATGATCTCAGAGGTATCGTGCTGCGCCACTAACCTGGAGATGTAGGTATCCTTGATAAATATGGATACACCCCCTCCTTTTGTGTTTTGGTCCATGTTCTGTGGCCGAAACGTGTGGTATGAGTTGTAGCCCGGTAGTGCTGGGGTGCTCTCTGGTGCCTTGAACCAGGTTTCAGTTACTGCACAGATGGCAATGTTCTCCATACTGAGGAGTGCTTTGAGCGTGTGCATTTTGAGATTTAAACTCCTGGCGTTGAGTAGCATAACTCTGTTTTTTGTTGATTGCGCTGTTTACGGAGGTGGGTTTGACTTTTGAGCCTTGCCTAAAAAAGGCACTTTGGGGGCACTTCTCCATCTATTCCTCACTCACTCACTGTCTTGTACTTTCTGTATTGATTGGTCGCAGTCAATCCTCCCTCACAAGGGTACATATTCTCAACAGCTGCTTCATCTTCTTATTATCTCTTTTCTTACATTTTATTAAATTTTTCGAAACAACCACAGACACTGTTATACTATTAAATTTAGAGGTGTTTCTCACCACATAAGTAACTTAACTGGCTTCTGTTTGTAAAGAAACTCAATTCTTTTAAGTGCCATATCTTATTGTGATATTCCACCCAGCACTGGCTCTTATCTCTTTGAGCCATGTAATAATATAATGGTGTCTTTTCTCACCAGCAGCATCTGGATTTGCTATAATACTGAAAGTTGTCCATATAAATGCTACAAGCATTTACAACAAGATGCCTTTACTGCATGCATGGCCTACTCTTTGCAATCTGTGTGGTGATTATTTGGGGGTCCTGCATTCACCCCATGGCTATAACGAGTACAGAATGGACACAGTTCATAAAGGCACAGGAGAAGGTATCTTTTCATGTGATCGTTCATCTAATAGTTTCTTTCATCAGGTGTATCTTCCTTCCTTTTTATAAACTTACATTGTCTGATTGATACTGCAGTTAACAAATGTAAGCACTTGGAGAATATTATAAACTCCAGACTGAAGTAGTACAGCACTCGTATTATGACTAACTCCTTACAAAGGATGATCTAAATACTGACTGGAATAACACCTCATATCCCCAGTCTCACCCTTAAGTGACCTCATCTAAACTAGTTCACTTCATTAGTCACCATATTTACACTGTGAAACCAGCTTGACACAAAAGTACCTGGACAGGACACTGTACATAATAATAGCATAACATAATACAATGTGACATAAAATGATATCAGAAAAAGATAGCTTGTCTCTCTAGTCTACCTTTGGGGTGGATCTGTAACTGCACATTTCCATTGGCCCAGGGTACTTAACGTTTTCCAGCAGTCCTTCTTGAAGGCCCTTTTGGATTTATACCTTAAAGCCATTTAGGCAGTTTACCAATGGGCTCCTCACATCTGAAAAATGTACTTCCTTAAGTCATGCTTAAATTGAGTAGCTCCAGTTACAACAGATGGCCCTTTCTCCTTCCAAATTTTGTCTCTCAGCTCCATCTTTTAACATTTTACACACATAATTTTTTCTTTCAAACTTTGAATATCTTTATAAAGCCCATTTTAAACAATGACAAAGACCACATACATTAACAGAAGATAAACAATCTTGTGCACCTCTGGCATATCATTGCTTTCTCTTTCTTGCTTTCTCCTTCTCTCCAGTGAATGCACGTCACTTCAAATGCTGTTCAAATAAAATTTGTTCAACCCCCCCCAACCTTTCTAGCCTTCTTTTGGACATTCACCAGAACTCCATATGGAATTCCAGAAGAAATCTTTCCAGTTTATAGTAACAAAGGAATATAATCAACCTAGCCATGGAATCTCTATCCCATAGTGTAGATTCCAGATGGCTGTCCTTGCTGCCTTACCTAACTGTACTGCTGTCCTAAGTACTATTCAATGTTAAGTACTATGCTCTTTCCACTACCATATTTCCCATTACACACCTAACTTGAAGACCTTTGTGTTTTATACTGCTGTGTCAAAAATGCAGAATGTTCTTGTTAAGAATGAAATATTATCATCACATTTCTACACTCCTGTAGGGAATATTCAGGTCCATGTTCATAGTCTTCCTCCTTTCCATGAATGGGTCCCTAATAGTTTAGAAGTAGTAATAGAAGGATGGAGATGGCACACAAAACATTGCAGGTTAGTTGCAATGGACAACTTCACCCAGAAAGACATGTTCTTTTTTGACCCTGGAATCTGAGAAGGTAAACAGATTTAGAAATGCAATTGTTCTCTAATAATCATTTTTATTATCCCTTGACGTGCCTTGCAGTAGTGTTGTAATACTGTTACATTACTACCATCCTCAGCCAGCTGCAATGATACATTGTTACCATATCTGCGAAACAGACCAGCTTCTTACAACTGAGTGTGGTCTTTTGTTTGCTCAGACTAGTGTTCCAGAGATGATGAACTTTGTTCTTGCTGCTACTGGAAATGCATACATCTGACTTTACCAGCCAGCTCTAATACTGTTGTGACATACTACAGTGACCTAGTACCTGGATTGTGTGCAGCCTGGTTTGGTGCTTATCAACACCGTAAAAGGCTCAACATTCTTATAGCAGTTCGGATTCTGGGCTGAATGTCTTTCTTGCTCAGCAGACGAACATAGCATCACTAATCACCAATCTCTGAAGTTGAGTTTGTTTTTGCTAGTGTGTTCTGGCACAATCTGGTACCTGGGTGCAACAAAGTTACACACCTATTATACTATATTTTAATGTTTCACTTAAAGTATTCAGTTTTATGTGTTTATACCCACTTCCAGATTGGTTTTGAAGCTTTATAGGCAGCCTCTGAGCATCTGATATCCTGAACTGTAGAAGATTTTGACCATGACGTGGAAAATTTGTAAGACTGTGGAGCAGTTGAACTTTATCTAATCTCATACATTTCATCTTTTATGGACAGTACTTGCTTTAACAATTCTAATATCCAAATATTTGAGTTATAATAAAAAACTCTGGGATTTGTTTTGTCTTGTTATTGCTTTATGGCATCATCTATGTTAACTTTTAATCATACTGTACTCGCTTGAGACAACACAATAAATTCCTATATATACCTTTTTCTATTGTAGGACTTTGTTAGAACCCACATAGATTTCTTAGGCTTAAGCACTAGAAGTTAAAGTCCTCCATGAAAAGGGTCACTTTGTTAGTCCCACCCGCTGACATATCTGCACCATGTATACTGAACTCAGACAGTGGTCGGGTTCATTACCTCTCTAATCCCTTTCCTAAAAATCACTGTCAGTTCTCCTGCACAGTCAATGCCCCACCCAGCTTCTAAGTTTCCAGTGTATTACAGCTCTCTGAGCTTAATAAGCAGAACATAATCTGATATAGTCACAAAGACCTCAGTGATGTCCAAATTGACTGCATTCACTAACACACCCTCTGTGAAGTTTGCCAGTCCAGCCAACTAGAATTTTGTAAATAATTCTGTGTCATTTGTGAATAATAATATTATTTGTTTGCTTGTCTTATGGGTCTATATTAAATCAGCGAACGCTTAAAAAAGTGAACACTGATTTATTGACGCCCATGTAAGTGAAAGCTTAGAATCCCAGGGAAAAAAAATCGCTGTTCCACAAAATAAAAATAAAAACTTCAAAACATTATATAAAGTGTGGGCTTTGCCCCCAGACCCCCCGATGTGGGGGGCTGTGCCCCCACACACCCCTACTTAATTATACCAACTTCGAGATAGCACTAGAGTGATAAAAATGGTAAAGTAATGGAGGCGGACAAGCAATTTCATTCCCAGGGAAAGAAGTCCCTTATATACTGTTTTGCTATTTTGCTGTTTCGTGCTTTCAAGTTCGATCAAGACACATTTGAAGGATTGCGTCTTTGATTATATAATAAGAACCCTTGTCTTACAAATGTAAGCAAACTGTATGTTCTGTAATGAGCTTCAAGAATGTAACCACAGTGCACCCTGCTGGAAAAGAGCACAAATGTGTATAAACTACATGCCCATGCAAATGTATGTGTTGATGGTAAAGGCTGGAATATACAGAGTTAACTTGTGTTTTTTTCTATTGTCTTGAGACAGAGATGATTAATAGGATTCAAATGTAAAGTGTTTTTTTATTGCTCTGTGACTTCCTAGTAGCTGTACATCTAAAAGATAAGTATTTTTGACAGAGATATGTTAAATTCTGTTGGTCGTGTTAGCCTGGGAACTAAGGGCAGAAGTGACAAGAATGATGTAATCTGAGATAACTCAGCAGAAATGTTTGATAGTAATTTAAGAACTATCTCATTGAGTGAGTCTGTGCATTTTGTATCTTATCTTGGACCTGTAAACATCCATTCAGCACTTGCATTTGCCTGTATCTGTAAGTAAGACTTAGATCATTGTATTTCTGTTAGAAAAAGATAGGAAAATAGTAAGATCAGTCTAGATGTTTTCTGTATTCATGTGATACTGTCCTGCAATGTTGTTTTAAAGTATTTCCTGTGATTCTGAACTCTGTTGTCACTGTGCTGATTTATTACATATTGTCCTGTGCTTTTATTATTTATTATTAAATATATTTAAACCTTTTAATTGTGGTTGGTTTGTGTAGAGATATATAAGCTCGTAGAGTACTTGCATATGTATTTGGTGATACTGTAAGGCCACTCCTAAATAGCCTTAAAAGCACTGGTCACACTTACCATTTGGATAATAGTAACATTACACAGAAGAATTGGTCACCCTTTGGGAAGGGCCTTATAGTAGCTGATAAGTAGGGGTTCTGGTGGCAGTGATAACTACCTTATGGTCTGGGCAGAAGGAGGCATAGCTAGTAAACCTGTGCCAACCTTTCCCAGGTGTGTGTGTATGCATAAATCAAATCTCAAAATGTGTGTGTGTGTGTGTGTGTGTGTGTGTGTGTGTGTGTGTGTGTGTGTGTGTGTGTGTGTGTGTGTGTGTGTGTGTCAGCTACTTGGGCAGGGACACAAAGCACTGGTTGGACAGGGAGAGTGCTGGGAGGCCTTGGCTTGGAACCCTGGCTAAGGACTCAACTCTATAGCTGTGCCAGTGGGAAGTCTTACTGAGGATCTGGAAAAAGAGGAAGAAACTAGCCACAGGCTGACTGCGATCTTTGTGTGCTCTTAGGGGAAATTGTACTTTACTGTGTGTGTGTACTTGTCATCCTCCCAATGTGCACATCCCTCACTGGTGTTAGTGGTGAAGATTGAGGCTCCTTGCTTACTGGGCCAGTGTAGAGGCGTCACAGCCTCATTCAGACATGATGCTACCCAGTAATGAAACTGCAAGGTTTATGAAACTCACTATCTTAACTTAACCTAGCCTCAGGCCTTTCTCTTAGGATGATTTCCATCACTTTCACAACCACTATCCTCAGAATAACTAGCATGTAGTTTCTGGGATTAGCTCTGCAACCTACATCCACCATAATGCAACCAAGGTTGTTACTTCCTAGTTGACCAGATTACTATTAAACATCTCTGTGATTGGTTTGTCAAGATAGTTGCCAAACACACAAGTACTCTGGCTAGTATCCTATATAGAGACCATGCCTTCTTTACATATCCTAAGTAGTTCCTTTTTTTTCCTCTTTCTTGACCTATCTGTTAATCTTAATCTCTCTGTCTCCCTTTCTCTTCACCATCTACCTCTTTCCTCTCCCAGCACAGTTTTCTTTCCTCCACATACTTCAAAAATACAAACATTTTATTTGGTGTTTCCACTATGTTCTGACAATCCCTGGTCTCCCATTCATCTCTGATCACCTTAATTAAATCAATGTTCCTTTCTTTCTTTTTGTAACATACCTGAATATTTTTCCCCTTCTTGTTCAAACTCCTGAGATTGATTCCTCACCAACCCTCTTACTGGTTATTGGTGAAGCACTAATGCTTTTCTCTTCCACACCCTTCTAAGCATGTGCCTCTCCTTGCCTCAATGAATGTTTATGTCAGTTCTTCCTTAACTACTTTTTTACACCTAATAAAAATGTTCTCTTTGTCTCTAAGAAATCCTTGGCCTTTTTTAGACATGTCTTTCTTCCTCACTCTTTCCCTTCTTTGTTGTAGAAGACTACTATGGATTCCTGCCAAGAAACCATCGCTTAATTTTATATTGTTTAAAGCACCAACCATGCATCATTCAACAAGTTCATTTTACATCTTCACTTTTAGCTACTTGAAGACCACCCTTCAGTAATCCCATACTGCTGTATTTTCCCCCTTAGTAGAATACTCTCCCCTAGGACAGCAGACAAGCTCTGTCCACCAGCTTTCCTATTTTCGACATGCACACTACTGGTAGGCTTATTTCTTCACTCTATTCGCCAATGTTCCATTTCTCTCTTTTTCTCTCCCTCCTCTATCACTTCATATGCTATTTCCCTCTTAAATTAATCACAGCTCACTCACCTTTTCCTTCCTTCACACTACCAATTATATGACACTTGTATATACAATTCCTCTTTTCTGGTGTCCCTGTCTCAGTTATGCCCACAGTGCTCACCTTACTCTTTCTCAGGATGCCTGTGGAATTTTTACGTCTATTAACATTGTGTAGTATTATGCCACAGTGCTTCATACTGTTACAAAGTTGTGCATGGCATACTGATTCCAACACATTAATTTATCCTGTTATGCATTCACAGAAAAAAGTAAAGTAGCACTTTATGAGGCCATTTCATAAACAGATACAGATGGAACACTCACAAAGAAAGAATGGTCTCTTTTTGAAGTACAAACTCCATATTCTGGCATTGGTTTGAAACAAATAACATCCACATAGCACTTGGTAATCAAATTTTACAGTTTAGGAAGAAAATAATGTAAGATGATAAAATTGTAGAATCACATTTGATCAACTTAATACACAACAATGTTAGCAGGTTTGAGAAGTATCAACCCCACTGATGGTATTACTTCAGCACTGCAAGTGTCAAAATATTGGCATCTGATACAGATTTTTTTTTTTCGAGTAATGGTGAAATCTCTTTGTGTGATCTAAAAATGATTTCACTTGAGTATATAAAAAAAAAAACAGCTGTTCCACTTCATGAAATTTCTGACAAAAATGCTACAACTTGATGTAAGAAAGACAATACTGAATGGTGCAAGTGTTACAGAGTTAAGTGTTTGATAAATTAAAGGTAGAGTCATAATGCTGGCAGCATGCAATGTTTTCATTCCGAAACTTTAACACAGCATTTGATGAAGTTATGATATGAATAATGACATATTTCTTCATGAATCTGAGAAATGAGATGTGATTCAAAAAATGACTACCAGCATTTCATATCAGTGTCCAGAAAATTTACAGAGGAACAATCATATGATGTATATCAGTTTACTAGAAACCATTAAAACTAAGTTACTACTCACAGCCTGCTTTAGCCATAACTGGGTTGTGATGAAACCAAAGCACATCTTGGCAGCCACTGAGTATAGGCAGGGTGCCAGACTGTGGCAAAATATGCACTGTCACTCACACTGCATGCACACCTATAGATAAGTTGTAGAATGCCAGTTCATCTACCCCATACCTTTGGGAGGATAACGGAAACAAAAGCACCCAGACAAAATCCATGTGGATATAAGGATGACATGCAGATTCCGCAGAAAAGACATATAAACAGAAAATCAAATGGAAGAGACTTTTGGTGTTAGATGGCAATCCAACTCACTGCACTACCATACCACTCACAAAATCATATCCAAAATATACAAATCTACAAAAGGTACAACACACTTCAAAAGCAAAATAAGTGTTTTCATAGCATAGCATAGACCTCTCTGTAATATCCATGGGGAGGGATGGGACTTCATCCTCACCCCCTTATGAATATGTATATGCTAACTTAATGGTCATACAAGTATGGGGTAAGGGCAAACTCCCCAGAAATGATCACTCTGTCCCATCACTAAATTTGTAGCATCTAAAACATCATATCTAAATTAAAAAATTGACATACTTTTAAAGAAAAATAAAAAAATTACCAGAATGTAATGTACCAGTAAGGACATAATAAAATCGCTGCCTCATCTAAGCAAATGGCTGGGATTCATAACAGTAACCACTAAATCTACACGAACAGTACACTTAGTGTAGCCTTTCTGAGTGAATAGACAGCATAAGCAATGTAGTAGGGATGTTTGCATAACTTGAGCACTAATCCAGGCCTTCTTAAAATTACTCAATTGTAATTATTACTGCTTGGTAGTAACCTGATTAAAGTGTAGCTATCATTCTAACCCTTTTGGTTTAAGCACTTGGGCTTCAGACCAGTTGTTTTACATGAAGAAGGTTTGTGGTCTGCACTGTTGTGGCAGGACAGGTTGCTTACATCCTTCTAAGTTGGGAACTGCTGATTGAGGGCTCAGTGTCTGTTATCCTAAAAGTGTATTAGTTCTGGTTTAAGCACTTGGGCTTCAGGACAGTTATTTTACATTAAGAAGGTTCATGGTCTGCACTCTTGTGGGAGGAGAGGCTGGACTCTGCCCTTCTGAGCTGGGAATGTCTGGTTAGAGGCTTATAGTGCCTGCATATTTGAACTGTTTCTTACTGTAATTGGTGCGCCTTGTTTGCTGTAGCATAGACTAGATCCAGGCCTGCTGAATCTAGCTTTGTTTGTATAACTTGAGCACTAATCCAGGCCTTCTTTTTTGGAGAAGGTTCCCCTGCACCCCAGTGGCAGGAGTGTGCAGTTAGAACTTGTTTGATTGAAGACTACAGGAACAGGGCTCAGTTTTGAGATTTTTTACTGGTTAATTGGGTAATTTGTTTAAAAGCCTTTTCTGATTGCTTGTAGTCATCTAAAGCTGTTTTAAGTGTATTTTTTACTGTTTGTAGTCATTTAAAGCTGTTTTAAGTGTATTTTTTACTGTTTTTGTCTTATCTTTTCAAAAAAAAAAATTCCTTGTTTCCCAACTTTCTAAGCTAGTATAGTCTAGTTTTCAAGCTAGTGCTGAATTCAGGACTGTGTTACAATTTTCTGAGTTGCCCATACCTTACTTGGATAGAGGGAGGTTTCTCTGTTCACCTGTGAGAGAGGGAGCTTTGAGCAGCCATCTGTCCCTGGAGGAGTGGTCCCAGCCCAGAAGTTAGTAGTTTATAGGCCATTTTGGGCTAATTTATATCTATTTCATTTCCCTGCTGTAAAAACTGCATTTGCACAGTTTTGCACATCTGGGCAGCTCCGGTTATCTAGGGCTAAATTTATCCCAGCTCCACCAAGTCTCCTCTTCAGTTTTTCCCTTGAAAGTAGTCTAACTCTCAGCCTAAGCACTTAAAAAGCATCCTACAGTCCAGCACTTGCTCAGACCTAATAGCAAGCACTAATATACCCTGACACTTGATAGCCCAGCAGGGCAAGGCTCATTATTCACCCCTCACCGACTAAGCAGCTCATCCTTCTATTCAGGCATGACCAAAGGGCAATTTCAGGTATACTCTCCAGTCCAGCTGGTGAACCTGGGTATCCTGAGGCAATGTTACAACTGCCTCATGTACACAGACAACCCTCTCCTCCTACCACAAAACATTAACATATGCGAGAGATGCAATTATATAGCTAAATTGGAGGCTAAGCTCTCTCCACCCAAGACTGAAACAGGCAGTCATGAGGAGAAGGTTAACGCTTGCACCACACCTCCAGCCTCACACAGACCTACTAAACAGCACTGGCAAAATATACACATAAATACACAAAATCATACTCGGAGGCTCTAAATAAAGACCTGCAAAAGCATCACAGACCTCCAAAGCAGACACCCAAAAAACCTGCACCTCCCGTCACAAACCATACAACACATAAAACACAAAATCAGTGTGCTGCACAATCACAGTCCTTAAGGCGAAATAACATACCTAACACACTAGTAATAGGCGACTCTATAGTGAGGCACACTGATGTCCCACTCACCAAGCTGGACAAGGAGAAGGTTATTGTTAGCTGCCTGTCGGGAGCCAGAATCCGCCACATAACACAACCACTCAGGTCACTCCAGAACAAGTACAAATATGACTCTGTCATTCTTCATGTTGGTGTGAATGACCTGAGACGTACCTCCCTGGGCTACATGAAAAGAGACTTGGAAGAGCTCTCTGATCATGTAGCCCAGGCGGGTATGACCCTGACCCTGAGAAGCATCCTGCCATCACTAAGAATGATACCGCAGTATAAAGAAAAAATTATCAATTTTAATAATTGGCTAAGCTTCTGGTGTCAATCAAAGGGGATCCAGTGTCTGTCAGCCTGGGACGACATGCTCGACAGGCCTTGTTGCTTCGCAAGAGATGGCTTGCACCTGTCACCCCTAGGCTTTCGAATAGTGGCCAAGGCTCTTGCTGCCCCCATAGTGCCATTTTTAGGCAAGGCTCAAAAGTCAAACCCACCTCCGTAAACAGGACAAATAAAAAAAATGAGGGTTATGCTACTCAATGCCAGGAGTTTAAATCTCAAAATGCATGCGCTTGAAGCACTCCTCAGTATGGAGAACGTCGACATCTGTGCAGTAACTGAAATCTGGTTCAAGGCTCCAGAGAGCACCCCAGCACTACTGGGCTACAATTTATACCACACATTTCGGCCACAGAATATGGACCGAAACACAAAAGGAGGGGGTGTATCCATCTTCATCAAGGATACCTACACCTCCAAGTTAGTGGCGCAGCATGATACCTCCAAGATCATCCATGTGCAACTAACATCAGGCAAATCTGCAATGCAAATTGTGGCATGCAACAGATCACCCTCCATGACCCAGGACCACCACTCCGCCTTTCTGGAGACACTGGAAAACATAAAGGTCCTACCGAACATCCTGATATTGGGTGATTTCAATTATCCTACCATTAACTGGGAAAACTACTCAAGTACAAACTCCCAGGTCCAGCGCTTTCTGGAATTTATCAACTCAAATGCCCTGGATCAGCTGGTAAACTCCCCTATGAGAGGTGAAAACATATTGGACCTGGTCATCACCAACATGGGCGACAGGTGTTCCACACCAGAGGTCAACCCGTCACTGGTTAGATCAGAACATAAACTAATAACTCTGGATGTCCACACCACACCACCACCTCCAACCAAGGAAACCATAGTGAAAAACTTTTCTATAGCAAACTTCACCTTACTTAAGATAGAGGTGGTAAGTTTCACAGCCCCCACGCTAAAGGATAACAGTGTCCAAGATGCATGAACCTTTACAAATGCACTCTATGAGCACCTACAAGGATGCATGGATCATGCCATCCCTAGCAAAACCAAGACTCACTCCCCTAAGAGAAGGAAACCAGTCTGGTGGACCCCTGCCATAAACAGGCTATACAACAGAAAGAGGAAACTAGTTCAGAAAAAAAGCAAATCCCAAGAAGAGAGACATCCCTGATCAGTATCAGTAAGAAACTAAGGTCTCTCATAAAATCCTCCAAGGTTAACTTTGAAAGAAAAATAGCCAAGGATTCGAAAGATAACCACAAAACCTTCTTTAGCTATGTCAAGAATCTAAGTGGCAACTCGCAGATATGCTCTGAGCTAGTGCAAAATAGCACAAAATATACTGAACCCACTGATATTGCCAACAGCCTGGCATATAGATTCAGTGCAAACTTCACCCCCCTCTCACCCCCAAAAGGGCCCACAACAATACCAGAAAAGTGTAGTGTCTCGGAAATCACAGATGCACAGGTGAAAACAGCCCTTTCAAAAGCACAGCATCAATGGGGCCAGATGGTGTCCCAGGCTGCATCTTGCAAGAACTACAGAACGAACTAACCCCCCACCTAAACACACTGTTCAATCTCAGCCTCTCCACAGGCTACATGCCCATAGAATGGCACACAGCAATGGTTATTCCACTCCACAAAGGAGGGGCCACAACTGGCCCTGGTAACTATCGCCCCATAAGCCTGACTAGCCTGGTCTGCAAGGCTATGGAGTGCATCATCATGGGACTCATTAACAAAGACATTGGGAACTTCCAAACACTTGACCCGACCCAGTTCAGCTTTGTTAAGGGCAGATCATGCCTACTAAACCTGGATGACTTCATAGAGACAGTCACCAAGGCCATAGATGAGGGGAAGGTAGTTCACACAGCCTACCTTGACCTCGCCAAGGCTTTTGACACCATTCCCCACTCAAGAATTATAGAAAAACTCACCAGCCTGAACATAAACCCCTACATCACGAGATGGGTTGCCAACTGGCTTACAGACAGAACTCACACAGTAAGAACAGCGGTCTCCAGGTCCGACTCTAAACCACCCACACGTGGTGTCCCACAAGGTTCGGTCCTGGGTCCCCTACTGTTTGGCATATACTTCTCAGAAGTACAGGCAAACACAGGAGGACTATGGCTAACCAAGTTCGTCGATGACTGCAAACTGGGAGCCATAATTGACTCTCTGGCTGAATGGACATTCTCCAAAAGGGCCTTACTGAGATGGACACCTGGTGTCAAAATCATGGTCTCAAGCTAGATGCCAAAAACTGCATAGTCATCCCATTTGGGAAAAACAAAACACCCATGAATTACCACATAGGTGGCAGCCCCCTTAATACAGAAGAGGTAATAAGAGATCTGGGGACCCAGGTAGATAGCAATCTCTCCTTTGACAATCATATTGCCAAAGTAGTTAGGAAATCCTTCTATGTAGCCCATCTGATTACTAAAGGGTTTGCATCTAGAAATAAAGAGGTTATAGTGCCCCTCTACTTGTCACTCATCAGACCCATCATAGAGTACAATGCCCCATTTGGGATGTACCTCACAAGACACTTCCAACAGCTGGAAAGACCACAAAAGTACCTCACCAAGAGGATTACTGGTCTCAAACATATGTCCTATGCAGCCCGACTGGAAAAACTCAAGCTGTACTCAGTGGCATATCGCTTACTCAGAGGTGATCTCTGCCTGACTTACAAAGCCATGTCCAACTCAGAATTGATGGACATGCTCCACCTAAAGAAATCCAAGTCACTGCGAGCCACGTGCTCTAGTGAGCTAAACCTCACCACATCAATAAATAGAACATGCTGGAGGGATAGATTCCTGTCACAGAGACCCCCTATGCTTTGGAACAAAATTCCTAACTACATTAGGCAAAGCCCCTCACTAACACTCTTCAAGAGAAACCTTGACGAGTGGATGGGTAACAGAAAATACACCCCTGGGATCACTTAATTGGCTCTTCTCGACAGAGGCTCAGTTAATTAATCAATGGGGTGGTGAAAGCTGACACACTCTGGCTAGGCTTATAAATGCCCTCGTGCAGATAGCCTAGTACCTGCCTATGAACCTATGTTATTGAATACAGAAAATGTAGACTTAGTGGTAACTTTTATGAATCCCGGGGAATATCTTGACAATCCAATTTCAATTAAACCTTTTAATCAAATTTCCAACTAAACTGCAAGATTCCCTTTGTACAGGGAGTTTTAATTTTTGCATCAGATTGTCAACATCCTGATTTTATAACCCTTCATTAATGAACTATTGTTGTACAAATATAATAATTCTGCTACAAAAGTAATTTCACAAAAGCGTTATGCTAAAGGGTAAAAAAAATAATGAAACAAAGGCAAGTGTACAGATACTTGCCAAATAAAATGCAAGCTCATAACATTGGCAGCTATCAACAATGCGACACAAAAAGCAAAAGAATAATTATGCGTCTGCATTATCAGCACTGGCATTCTCCGTGCTTAATTGTGTCACGAAGGATGAGTTCACACTTACTGCAGAGAATTTTCATTCATGAAAAACTAGTCATGGGGTATGATCAAACAGAAAGAAAACCAAAACATGGGTGTGAAATATTTAAACATTATTACATTACTGCTACTTCAAGAAAACTGAGTAGAAAGGCACTGACCCAGCAATCTTATTTGTAGAATAGACACTTACTTTAGTTTATGGACAGTTCTTCCAAGGTAAAGACGTACCTCTGGTCCATGCAAGAAGAAAACTATCCTGCAGTTCTGTATGAGAAGTATCAGGGTCTGGCTCAGGACCACCCCCCCCCCCAAAAAAAGAAGGTCCTCTCTCCTCCAAATTGATAACCAAAAAAAAAAAAAAAAAACACTTATGGTTTGCAAAGGATCGTTTGCTTTATGTATTTATTTATTTTTTTACTAATGGGATCCTAGATTCTCAGTGATTGGACATCACCCACTGGGTGACAAAGTTCTTTTTAAATATAAAATTACTATAAAATTATTAATTGCCTACTTGTGTAGGAGCAAGGTGCTCACTTGGAAAGTTATTAATTGGGTTCAAGCACCTACCCCAGTGCCAGCTGTCCAGGGACAGATATGGAGTAAACTGACAGTTCTAGGCAGCGCACATGCCTTGAGGAGTAGTTTCCCAGCTCCCTTTATAGCGACACCTTACTGGACCTACTGGAGTCCAGAGGTACTTCAGGGAAAACTGCATGTATAAAATGGTGGCAAGCACCTTATGTAGGGTGTTCGCCTACAACTGTTACACACATACACCATAGTTGGGTGAGATATAAGCCAGGACAAGGAAATACTCTCAGAAGTACAACATGATGACATCACTCTTTGCTACGCTAATTCTTGTCGACACCGTGAGAAGGAATGGGTCAAGACTGAGGCAGAAGTGATGCCAGATGGTCATCTGAGTTGGTGGAGAGGCAGAGTACAAAACAATGCTGAAAAGGACATGGCTAGCCTTACATTCATCCATTTTGTGAACTATTCTACTGGTGACTGTCCCAGTAGTAGCAAGCTGGGCAGGATAGACGTCGATATTCCCACCTGTACCACCTGTCTATGTGTATAGGGCAACTTCAGTCCCGGATAGCTGAAGGACGTTGATTTCCGAATGAAGACAAACTTCCCATGTACCACTTCTCAGTGCTACACAGAGACTATAATTCAAAGCCAATACCTCATTTTTGTCTTCATTTACATTGTAATCAGCCAGGTCCCCAAATTAACAAAAGATCCATCCAAAAAGGCATCTAAAGACTTACATAGACTAGACAAAGCAGCTGTAAGTAATCGGTTGTCAAGTTAATTTTGTGAATGTGTTCACCATTCATAATACTATGGATCATAAAACCAGTACTAGAAATTCACCTATTAGTAAGAATAAGAAGGGGCACATCACAGCCTTCCTTTTATTCTTCACTAGTTGAATCCCTTCCACTATGTGCGGCCAAATTTGAATTACTACAGTAAAGCCACAGTATAACTCCCACAACAGCTCTTTTTATTTGTAAAAGGAAGCCATGTGCCAGCAGGAACATGAACAAATAATCCTATCTGTGAGTATGACGGTTTTTCCTATATCTAAAATGAGGCTCAAAAAAGGACCACTTCTAGCACTGATATACTCGGTCTACAGCAGAAATGTCTGACTTTTTGTAGGCAACCATTCTGACCATGATGATCACATGAGCAGCAAGACAGGCCCATAAGAGGCCAGCTTCAAGGGACATTTGTTGGGTTTCAAGATCATGGCTTGAGCAGCATGTTTCAAAAAGGACAGTCTTCTTGGGCCTCTCAAGCTCCAAAAAAAAACTACTTGCAAGTCATTCAACATGTCGTTACCCATATGCCTGTATTCCTCTGCCAGCAGACCTTTAGTTATATGCTTTAATTGTTTTCCACAAAAAATACTGCTTGCAGTTAAGCGAACACATGGTGGTCACCCATATGCCCGGATTACTCCACCAACAAAAGAATAACCTTGGGAGTTTCCATTTAAGCACTGATTTAATTTTTCTACAGCCGTCATCCTCCATTATCAGTGCAGATAAGTACGAATTGTCTCCCTCAGACAGCTTGGGAAGAACAAGCTTGTCTAACAACTCCTTCCCCTTTCTTTCAAATTATCCAGATTGATGTGTAATCCTATGAAAATGCCAACCAAATGCTGCTAGAATACTTTCTCTCATGCAAAATCTTGCCAGTCCATAACTGCTTCACAGCTTGCAATAAATTAAGCCAAAAACATAAAGCAAGACTTAGAAACTGCCCTAGGAGACCTCAGTTAATCTAACTGGATTTCAAGGGAGGATATTTTCTTTAATTATAAAAATTATGGAAAGAATAGTTTTCCTTATTTCATGAGCTTACTCTTAGACGGTGGACTTCTGCCAGTGCCACTAAGGAGAAAGTTAATGATCGTGGACTGAGGACCCCCAGTGTAATTGTGAAAGGTCTGCGTTTGAATGGGGATGGAAAACTGCAACGGTCAGACAGTTTCTCTCTCTCTCTCTACTTTTTTTTTTTTATAACCTGTAAAAAGGCACAGTTGCAGTTTCTAAAGTACAGTTTTATTTTTGTTAGCAGTTCCTCACTGATATGCAATTATTCAGTGATGAGGATGGATCACAATTTGAGTGTTGCTCATATATATATATATATATATATATATATATATATATATATATATATATATATATATGTCTGTATGTATGTGCATGTGATCTACCAACTGTTTTCAAGGAGAAAATTGCTTTATCTCACCCACCATAGGAATGCAGCTGACATTCTGATCCTTTCCAGAGAAGAATCATGCAATGACTGGGAGTGAATGGGGTGTGTATCATTCAGCACAAGTGAACTTAGAAATGAACATGCCAAGTTCATAGCTAATTACTAGGCTAGTAATGTCTTTCGGCTGTTCCCGGTTAGGGGTCGCCACTGCGGAACTCCGGTCCCCTAATGATTGGCAGTGGATTTTTATGGTGCCGAGTTGCCAGCCAGATGCCCAACCTTCAAGGAAGGCACACCCATTCATGCTCACACCTACCTGCATGTTTTTAACGTCACTCGACCGCGGGGAGGACATGCAGACTCCACACAGAAGGTGCTCCATTCGAGAATCAAATGGGAGAACCTCTTGCTGTGAGGTGACAATGCTAACCGCTGCACCACCGCAACCCTAGCTAATTACTAGGCTAGCTTTCTTAATATGCTATTCTAAGCCTAGTCAATTTTCCTCCCAAAGGTGAGAATCAAACACTGTACCTTGCTTGTGTCTGTGAGTCAACCAACTTAAACATTATACCAACCTCCAGTCATTAAAATGGTCTCTAATGTCAACTAACTGAACACACACACACACACACACACATACACACACACACACACACACACACACACACACACACACACACACACACACACACACACATACCAGTTGATCGCAATGAGACTAGAACTCCTGCCTAGCTATATATAGAACTCAGTACTTAACACAAACACCCCACCATAAGTATCTCAAGGGTGAAATGCAAGTTTTAGAGATATCTAATGACAGCTTTTAACCTCCAACACTGTCCAACATACATAAGAGAACACAAAGCACCAAACTGACTTTTATGCTGAATAAGACAAGAGATAACAGAAAACATTTACATACCACAAGGAAATCAATAATGTAAAAGGACAGCATTTTCAAAAACAAGTGCAAAAACATTGTCAATGGATTAAAAAATAAAATACAATAGTGCCTTGAAAATGAGTCATTTTTTTTTTTTGTTTTGCTTCATTGACTGAGTTAAATTTAGTTAAATTTTTATATTGGTATTGGTCATCCACAGACAGAGAAATAATTCAAGAATTCACACAACAGACATGAGGCTGTTTGCTAACCAGGACTTGCAGTTTCTGTGCTAGGTAAGAAAATGGGCAAACAAACTGGGCCAAGTAGTCCTCATTAGCCAATATAACATGTATTTTGGACCAAAGCATTAGTTATCTGCTGTGAATTTACCCAGTCCATTCTTTATTTGAAGGGGAAAGAAGTTATGCAGCAGTCCTGTGCCACATGGGTGAAAATCCATGGGAATAGCTGTAGAAAATATATAACAGAGAACATTTGTTAAAAGTAGACATTAAGCTAGCAGAAAACATAAGCCCAAATCTGATCATGGCAAATCTTCTGTTGTCCTTGTCTGTTATTTCTCAGATCTGAAACTTGACCCTCATGAAGAAATTTGGCAATTACATGAAGCGCTAGCATTGTTGCCTCACAGCAACAGGTTCTCACATTCGATTCTCGGCTGGAGTGTGGGGAGTGTCTTCTGTGTGGATTCTGCATGTCCTCCCCGTGGTTGGGTGGGCGTTCGAAAAACATGCATAAATGGGCGTGCCTTCGTTGAAGGTTGAACGTTGAGCTGGCACATCGGCGTTCGTGAAAATCTACTGCCAATCATTAGTGGACCGGAGTTCCGCTGTGGCGACCCCTAACTGGGAAAAGCCGAAAGACAACAACAACAACATGTCAATCCTATATGTCAGCCAGTACCCACATTGTCAAATTATATTTCAGCCAGACCATGATTTCTTTTATTAAATAAAAAAGTTAAGATTTGTCATCCATTGCTTGATAATTTGTTAGCCAGTTGAAGCAAACGTCATTTTTGTAGTCATTGTATGCAGTTACCCCCTTAGTATCCTGAAAACTCTACTCAAACCTTGATTATGCATAACAAAAAGGAACACTGCTATGAGAAATGTATTACAGTGTTTCACAGGGGTGGATGTCTCTTTTGGTTACTCCACATGGCAAGATTAAATTAGTGTTTTTTCTTATTTAAAATACTTGAAAGTCTGTTTGATAGTATTTGTCTGTAAAAGTATTCTGCATATTATACTAGAGGAGTAATTGTTAAGAAATGGAGAGGAGGTGGTACTGAAGGAAGGAGGCAGCATGAGATCGATCTACAGGCTGTGCACTGATCTGCAAACAGTGAAGATGGCCAGATGGCGATGTTTGTTAAGATTTGCATTAGTCCTACACTGCAAAAGATTTTATGTGCCTTAAGGCATTTATTAGGGTCGACAGCTGGATATGTCAGATGACTGGAAGTATGCAAAGTATGCAAAGCTGTCAGTTCTATTTTTTGTTTTCTTATTGTACTAATAATATGAAACCATGTTTTCGTAAAGCAAATGGTACATGGAAATACGGCAAGGAAATTAAAATATACAAAGAGTTTGCACTGATCAGCAGCTCATAACATTAGAAGACAAAGCAAGAAGGAAAAAAAATGAAGAAGTCTGAAGGTGATACAGTCTGGAATTTTGTTAGAATAAATATGGCACTGAAATGAGTATACAAAGAAGGTACTGGGAACGGAGAGAGCTTACTGGTTGTCCTCAACTCTAGCTGAATGGAAATAGACAAAAACTGAAGTATTATGAAAAAGAACAAGTTTCATGCCTGTTGTGGGAAAGTTATGTATTGTGGAAGGATGACCAATTTATTTTAGCTTATGATTTTCTGAAATCACATTGCAGTAGACACTGCAATTTTCAGAGGTGATTAAGTGCATAATACAGAAAATCTAGTACAAATTGACATTCCCGGTGGTTCCATGTTTTTTTTTCCTTAGAGGGCATGCAAATGTTCACTAGTGTGAAGTCAGAGAAGGATAAGTTGAAACAATAATCCAAATGACTGATAGTGGCATCAAAGAAACAGAACAGCTCAGCTCTTCCAAGATGGCAGATGCCCCAAGCTGTGAGGAAGTAGAGGACAGCAGAGAACAGCAAGCTGATCAAGACAGTAAAGGGAGAGTCTGTATATGCTCAATGTCTGGCTGGCAATGGCCTGAGAGGACTTATTGTCTATTTAACTGAAATGATCACGTGTCTAGGATGTTGCACTCACAGCGTATTATGGGCAGTGACATAAGTAAACAGAAAATGAAAATTTTCTGTTGGCATTGAGAAAAATGGACACATATGTTCGAAAGTGTTATGATAGGGTTTTTATTGAATTTAAGATTCATAACTTAATTTCCTCAGTACCGAAGGCTTTCAGGCCTGGATGTAAGTGGTGAAATTCACATATGTGTTACTTACGACAGAAGAGATAATGAAACTGTTAACTGATTTAACATTAATTTGGATAAAGGGGAGTTTAGCTTGAATTCTGTCAGTAGACTTGCAGACATTTAATATATTTGAAATAATTAATAGCTAGAATGCCATGTATTATAGGTTCCGGTAAACTACTGGACAGTATTGCCATTAAAATGATAAATTACAGTAACAGATTATACTTATGAAGTACTATTCAGTGAGTCTAGGCCATGCTCAACTGGTCATTGTGCAGGCATTTAATATATATAAAGATAATGGATGACCAGAAAATTGTGTTTGTTGGGGTCAGTTAATCTAATACATAGTGCCATTAAGGTGAAAAACATGTAAAGAAAGGTGGATATGATAGCTGTTGGGGATGCTAAATATTAAACTGGTTAAGTCAGGCTGAACCAATGTCAGCTGGCATCATTTTATTCTGTGCATTCTGTTGAAAGACTCTTTGTGAGCCTTTCCAGAAGGGGCATCTATGTTGTATCTTTTGGCTTTTCCCAGTTAGGGGTCGCCACAGCGGAACTCCGGTCCGCTAATGATTGGCAGTAGATTTTTACGTACCGACTTGCCAGGCCTGACGCACAACCTTCAACGAAGGTACGCCCATTCACGCATGTCTACACACAGAAGACGCTTTAGCTGAGAATCGAACAGGACAACGTCTTACTGTGAGGCGACAACGCTACCACAACACCACCACTGCAGCTCCAGAAGGGGCATCTATAGTGAGAAGAAATGATAATTTAAAAGTGAGTGATTTGGTTACAACTTATTCAATCCTAGTGATGCTTAATAATGGAAAAATGTATTAAAATTCAACTCATGGATTACTTATCCCAAAACCAACTACTTTCCACAACTCAGCATGGATTCTGCCCTGGCCATAGTACTACAACTGCTCTCCTATCCTTCCTAGACACTGTTAACCACAGCTGCGATGATGGTAAACTTGTCTCCGCACGCCTTCTTGATCTCTCTAAAGCTTTTAACACCATCTCCCATCCTCTCCTCCTTTCTAAGCTCTCACACCTTGGCTTGTCCACACCTATCCTTAACTGGTTCACCAGTTACCTCACAAACAGACAACAATCCACCAAATGGTTGCACTCTTTCTCTCTTTTTCTCATTACTTCTACATGAGTTCCCCAAGGATCCATCTTAGGCCCCCTCCTGTTCAGTATTTTTATTAATGACTTTCACTTCACTCTCAGTCATGCATCTGCAGTTCAGTACCCAGATGATTCTACTATTATATGCTCTGGAAACTCTGAAACCGAACTTCTGACCATCACCCAGAATGCCTTCTCTATTACCGAAACCTGGATGACAAATAATCACCTCTCCCTCAACCCAAATAAAACAAAACTCTTGCTCTTTACGCCCAAATAAAAGTACCACCATTAATAAATCTGATTTCATTATTTTCTCCTCCAACAAGACTGCCTTAGAGGTAGTTTCCCATACTAAGTTACTTGGCATAACCTTAGATGACAACTTAACCTTTGACCAACACATCCACAACACCATCAAAAAAACGCAGCAAAAACTTGGTACCCTCTACTGACATAAATACTTTTTAAACTACTCTACTAGAAAAACACTTGCCCAGACTTTTCTCCTATCTTCTCTTCTCTATGGTGCCCCCATTCTGACAAACATCCAATTGTCATTAAAAAATAAAACGGAGAGCTGCTATAACAAAACTGCTAAATTTGTTACTAGAGCAAAATATTCCTCCCACCACTGTCACTCATTACAATCCCTGAACTGGCTAGAACTCCCACAACACCTAACCTACATACAACTAGCCACAGCACACAAATTCATCAATAATTCCTCCAAATGCCCAGCCCTGGCTTCACTTTTGACTCTCTATCAACCAAACCGTTCAGTAAGATCTGAAAATCAATCACTTATCCAGTTTAAGAGACCTAAACTCCCTGTAGGCCAATACCTTTACTCTTTCACTGTAGCTAAACTCTGGAATGCCCTTCCACCTTCTCTACAGACTATAAATAATGCCCTGTCATTCAAAAAAATCCCTCTACCAACATCTCTCCTCTCACTGGCTATGCCCTTGCACCATCCCCAATTCCTCAGTCACCTGATTCCTAACCTGACTCATCTCTCAGGTACCCACACTCTTCTTCACTCTCCCTGTTGTACACTCACCCTTAATCACAGCACAGTGCGCCTCACCCTGTCTCACATGGTGTGTACAAATTGTGTAAGTGCAGATTATCATTATCTGTCTGATCTACTGAATACCTGCCAAGCACACGAGTCTTCCAATAAATGTTGCTATACATTGCCTATGTTACTGTGTCACTTCTGACGCCTATATTATTCTATAGTATATTGTTAAAGGCTGTTATTACTCTTGTATATTGTTAAATACTGTTATTAACTCTCTAAATAATCTTTTAATTATGTACATTGTTTTTTTTTTTTTTGGAGCTTTTCTCCCTGGGCATCCACTGAAAATGGGCTCATTTCAGCCCAGTGGACTTTCCTGGTTAACAAAAGCAAATAAATAAATGTTTCTCTGGGATGAGCCCAGTGACACCTCTAGCCATTTTGTATTACCTCTTCATATATACATTAATAACTCCAAAATCATGTTAGATACAAGATACTCAAAAATATTCAAAGATTTCATCTGAAAGCTTACATAATGGCCATTGTTACTGCACTGACAACCAATGTTATGTAGTGCAGCTAAAGAGATATTAAAGGTTGTTCATATGCTATTTATATTGTTATAATTTTCATATTTCCCAAACTATCTCAACAATGAAATGACATGAAGAGAATTGCTTAGCCTCATATGAAAGGTCATAACTGAAAGACCAAACTTATGCTGACAATATATCTGTAGCTTGAGCATTTGCTAATCATAGATAAACTTACTAAGCTGGGCATGAATCCCCTATGCCACTCAATGGGTTGCCAACTGGCTTATTGACAGAACCCAGACTGTAAAAGTAGCCGACTCCAAATCCAGCTCCAGACAAGTGACAAGTGGAGTACCTTAGGGTTCAGTCCTGGGACCGCTCTTGTTTGGCATCTACTTCTCTGAAGTACAGGCCAACACTAAGGGACACTAACTAACAAAGTTCACAGATGACTGCAAACTGGAAGCCATTACTGAATCCCCAAATTATGTGGATATTCTACAAAAGGGCCTTACAGAAACAGATGCTTGGTGCCAGAGCCATGGGCTCAAGCTTAATGCCAAGAAATGTATAGTTATCCCCTTTGGGAAAAACCATGTACCCATGTATTACCACATAGGTGGCAGTACACTAAACACCGAAAGTGTGATGAGAGACTTAGGGACACAGGTGGACAGTGGTCTCACCTTCGATAACCACCACCACAACAGTCAGGAAATCCTTCTATGTGGCATACCTCATCACTAAGGGCTTTTTATCCAGAAAAAAGGAGGTCATTGTCCCAATGTACTCATCCCTTATTAGACCTATAATTGAGTACAACGCCCTGTTTGGTATGTACCTCACAAGACATCTGCAACAGCTGGAAAGGCCGCAGAAATACCTCACTAAAAGAAACACAGGCCTAAAGTAGATGCCTTATGCTGACCGTCTAAAAAAACTCCAGCTATACTCTGTGACATATCGTCTACTCAGAGGCGATCTCTGCTTAACATACAACACATACAAGGCCATGTCAACCCCTGAGCTGTTGGACATGCTCCACTTAAAGAAATCCCAATCCCTCAGAGCCACATGCTCCAGGGATCTAAACCTTGTCATTACAATAAACAAAATATGCTGGGGGGATAGGTTCCTGACCCAGAGATTCCCCAAACTCTGGAATAGACTGCCCATACATGTCAAGAAGAGCTCCTCCTTGGCCCTCTTCAAAAGAAACCTTGACAATTGGATGGGAGATAGGAAATTCACCTTGCGGATCAAGTTAGTTAGGGTCCAGGGATGTAAATATTGTGAGAAGAAATATCCAGGGAATTGTTATGGCTAGGCCTGTTTAGGCCCTAGGGCCGATAACTTAGTACCAGCCTATGAACCTATGAACTTAGAAAATAACAAAACAATGTATTTATTGTGTTTATTCAGACTTATAAATCCCTTTTATGACCCAGGATCCAATGAATGAGACCGCTGTAAAGACCAGTGTTTGCTGAACATTTGCAATGATTCTAGGATTATGAACATTTGCTTGAACTGTGAGGATATGACTCCATTTTATTCAAAGGGCTCAGAATGCAACTTCATGAAGCCAGAGTACAAAGTTCCAAAGCTCCAGTGGAGAAAATGAGTTAACTGCCTAGATGAAGTAGATTTGTGTAAACTGCAACTACCATAACAGCAGATGTTTGCACTTTTCATTGCTGCGTATCCTGACCGCGGTAGTGGTGCTGCGGTAGCATTGTCGCCTCACAGCAAGACGTTGTCCCATTCGATTCTCAGCTAGAGCGTCTTCTGTGTGGAGACATGCGTGAATGAGCGTGCCTTCATTAAAGGTTGTGCGTCAGAGCTGGTAACTCGGCACGTAAAAATCCACTACCAAACATTAGCGGACCGGAGTTCCGCTGTGGTGACCCCTAACCGGGATAAGCCAAAAGACACAACAACAATTGCTGCATATCCTGCCTGGGTTATAACAGCTGTCCAGTCTTAAAAAGTCTCTTGCTTCCCCCCACACATGCTCCTAAGCTGCTGTGTCTTAATTTCTTCAGCACTTTTTGCTTCCTCCTCCAAAAGGGAGAGAACCTACTCATTCCAAAATCCCCCAAAAAATTAGGAACACAATTTTTTTCTCAAAAAGTTAATTATATACAGAAAAACGGGGATGAAGGGAGGGTGCAGTTACTGCAGCAGTGAAAAATTTGAACATGTACTGTTATGCTATGTGCAACTTACACAATCACACTAAGTTTGTTATTTTCACTGCTGCAGTACTCTACAGCTATTTGAGTAGATTCTCACAGCTTAGCCATTCTGGAAGGAACAAGCACTAGGATCCAGGAGCCCCTGGAGAATGGTCCAAGTAAAAAGCCTTTCCTAGACCTGAAAAAGGAATGCAGTTTGCAATGCTTTGCAAAAGTATGTAAATAGGGCCAAGTAGCTGCCTCTAGAATGCTTCCAGAGTCCACCACTTTCCAATGGGTCTATATTATGTGATCGAGTGATCACAATAGCAAATGCTCTAAAGAGCAAAAATGCAGCACATAGAAACCATTATTGTGGGGGCTGCACCCCCATACCCCCGCTAAATATATATACCAACTCCATCGCACTACAGTGAGGAAAGAGCAAATATTCCATTCTTCACAGTACCGCGATCCCACAAAAAGCACTTTGGTGTGCTGCATTTTTGCTCTTTAGAGCATTCACTATTGTGATCATTTGATCACATAATATAGACCCCTTTCCAATACAACATAGGAGAAAAACAAGTTTCTCCTAGAATGTATCTTGATTCCTCCTGTTTGCCATGGTGAGAATAACAAAAAGCAATAGCAAGGGACAACCATCTTGAAATAGCCTATTTTGACACAGGTTGCCCTTTCTTTGTCTCATCACAGGGGATAAACAGCTGTTCAGCTATCCTAATGGACTTTGTTCTGTCAAGTTAATACCTGAGTTACCTATGCATGTCCAGAGTAAGGAGAATAATTTCTCCCTGATATTTAAGAGCTGGGTAGAAAACAGGGAGATCAATGGCCTGATTCAAAGTAAAGTTTTGGCATGAATGAAGGATTTGTTCTTAAAGCAAACCTGTTTCTATGGAAACCCAAATAAGGGTTCAACCACAATCTTCCAAGATATGAACCATAAATCAGCCACACAAGTTGGTTAAAAGGGAAACAATGCTAACTTTTCTAGAAGAAATTTAAGATCCCAGGTAGGTATCACCTTTTTCTTAGGTGATCATACATGCAAAACCTTCTTCAAGAATTACTTGATCAAATATAAGGAAGAAAGAGGAGGCGCCATGAGCAGACATGCTGAAATGTGTGAAAGATGAACCTTGAAAGAGGAATAAGACAGGTCAGAAGATAGTAACTCAGGCAAATATTTAGGAAGCAGTGATACATAATTCCTGGCTGGGCCCTAGTTATATGTATGGCACCAACCAGAAAGTTCCTTCCACTTGTTAACATAAGTCTTCATAGCAGCAGGATTTCTTGCCTGCTTTAGTACTCGCTGCTCATCCTTATGAAGAAGGTGAGCAAAAGGTATCAAAACTGAATCAGTCAAGTGCAGATGTTTCGGACTGGGGTGTATTAAACTACCCCTGTCTTGAACACATAGTGCCAATCTGTGTGGAAGCTTGTGGTAATTACCCTTGGCCAATTCCACTGTTGTGTAAGCTGGAAGGGAGTCACCAAAATGATCTTTGCAAAATCTTTCTGAATCTTCAGAATTACCATGGATATCAGTGGAAAGTGTGGAAATGTATAAAGGAACATTCCTGGCCATGAGAAAGAAAAATAAAACATCTGTTTTCCAGGCCTGGGTCTTCCTGCAAGGAGCCCTACATAAAATTTGTTTCATTGTCTCTTGAAAGAAGGCAGACAGTTCTATTTGAGGTGTCCTCCACAGTTGGATCATTTCCTGAGGGATCCCCCATTCAATTTCCATTTGCAAGGTTCTGTCCTGGGCCTGCTCAGTTGTCTGCTGCTACATTTTGCTCTCATGGAATGTAGGATGCTTACAGGACTAAACAATGCATCACAGCAACATCCCAAGCCACCAAAGTCAGCTTGCACAGAGAGTAAGACCTGGTGTCCCCCATTTGCTTATATACGATATCACTATGGTGCTATCTGTAATGAACTGTAGAAGACCTGGGGGCACAGATGGTGAAGAGAATCTATAGCTTGGATCACAGCTAACATCTCTTTGACATTTATGTGCTCTGGCCTGTCTGCTTTGCTCCAAAAACCCTGCACTTTTACCCCCATTGAAACTGTCCATTAAGCAAAATCTGAAGTGTCACAGATTGAGATGGGGTTGGAAAAAAAGAATGGGACACCCGGATTCAGAGCAATCTGTTGTCTCCAGCACAGCAGTTCTATCTCTTCACAAAACCCAGAATTGGACTCTGAAATTCCAGAGAGTGAGAATGTTGGGACCACATAGGTTTTAAGAACCACTTCAATTTTGTCAAGTGCAACTTGGCAAGAGGAATCATGGATTCTATAGGTTCATAGGTAAATACTACACTAACTACTATTGCAGGCCATTTTATGCCTAGCCTAGCCAGTTTCACTTTTTGTGGTCGAAAAAAAAAAACTATCCTACCTGGGGTACAAAACTGGCCTTACCCATGACATGGTAGATAATTATACATTACTCCTAATTAAACTAACTAGGATCATACCATAAACAATTTGAGGAGAACCCTGCATAGGATAATGCATTCAAGAGCTGCCTCTGTCCATTAATAGTACAGGGGGGCAGTCCTGGGGTAAATTTCTGTGTCCCATTGTACCATTCATAGATCTAAACTGTACTTGATCATGGACAGGGATTAACTTTGTTTTATGTGGATTGGGAATCTGTTCCACAGCTGCCAGCAGTATCCTCTGCGCGATATACCTGTCCCTCCAAACCAATCTGCTGATACTGAAAAAGAGGTTTACATCCCTAGATCAATTATTTTTGATGCTATTTGACTTGCTGATGTGCAGTAAATCCATCAGTAAAGGGTCGTAAAATTCCTTGTACACCAGACACAGGTCACCTCTTAGTAGTCTGTAGGATACTGAATATAGTGACAAGGCTTTGAGTTAATCCACACAGGACATGCTGTTTAGGCCTTACATCCTGTTAGTAAGGCATCTTTGTGGGTGTTACAGTTATTGCATGTGTTTGGACATATGCATGCCAAAGGGGGTATTATATTCAATTAATGGCCTAATGAGGGCTAGGTAAATGGGGAGTATAACATTCATAGACCAAGACACAATCCCTTTGTTTATAATGTTTATGCAAGTATTGATTTTGATGTTACTGAGAATTTAAAAGCTCATGTATATGCTGCTATATATGACTGTTACTGTAGTGACCTTATTTCAAAGGAAATTTTTGATTATTTAGTTGTAGAGTCTCTGTTAATTCCTATCTTTCATGGACTGCCAAAAATACACAAGAATGTTCTAAGACCCCTGTTTTGACCCATTGTGTCGGGAAGTGGATGGCTCACAGCGCCTTTTTCTATTTTTGTTGAAAAGAAGCTAAGACCCATTTTGGAGAAAGAGGAGCAAGTCTTAAAAGATTCTTGAGTTTTTAGAAGAGTTCTATAGGTTCAGTGAAACAAATAATGCTGAAAGTGATTATTATCTAGTTACTCGATGTTATATTCACTGCTATCTCTCATTTTCAGGAGATTAGTACAGAATATGAGTTTCTTAGTGAACAGTGAATATGTTAATAATATTGACTTAATCTGTATGTTTTTAGAAACTGCCCTCAAGAATAATGTGTTTCTTTTTGAGGACCACCTATACTTACAGAAGGTTGGCACAGCTAAGGGCACATCTTGTGCCAATAGCTACGCCAACATAGTTATTTGATGGGAAAATGCTTTAGCGTTAAACTAGAATGAATATACCCCATGTCTAAAATGTTAAAGAAGATTTGCAGATGATTTGTTTTTGGTATGGAATGGGACAGAAATACAATCATCCCATTTTGTTAATTATTTACAAACTACTACTTCTTTTCTTAAGTTCCACAAGTAAATCCTCCAGGACAGCTAATGATTTTATATATATATATATATATATATATATATATATATATATATATAAAGATACACAGTATAAAATTCAGACTACCTTATTTAGAAAATCTTGTAGGAGAAACACCTTATTGCAAAGAAACAGTATGCACCCGGGATATATTTTTCAAAATATTATTAAAAGACAAATGATGCGAATATCAAGACTTAATAATAAAGATGAAAAATACTATGGTGATGTTAATATGTTTAGACATGAACTTTATGACAGAGGATATAGAAAAAGAGAAGTTGATAATACCATCAAAGAAAGTTTTAAACATAGGAAGAAAAAAGCAAGACCCTATTTTTCCAACCAGGCTTTTGAAGCTAAGCTTCCTGCTAGCTTACATAATAAACGTGATGTACCCCTTTCACTTTACTATACCAGTGATGTCACTGGTATTCTCAATATTATTAAGTCCAATTGGTCTATTCTGCATCTCGATGAAGAGATCAAGACAGTAGTCGGGGATTAGCCCAGTTTTGTTTTTAAGAATAAAAAAATGTATTAAAAGACAGCTTTGTTCCAAGAACAAGAACCATCGTAAGGTAGGTAGAAATAATGATGGTTCCATAGGAACCTACAGTTGTTTAACATGTAACTTTTGTTCTTTTGTGGATATGTTGCCTTTCTTCATCCTGTTACACAGATTGAGTATAAGTTCTATATTAGTGCTGTCGTAGCAGGAATTTAGTTTATCTGGCCATTTGTAGGGCATGCCCATGTTTTTACACTGGCAAAACAAATATTTCATTAATGGAACATATGAGAGAATATTATTATTGTACTAATATTCAAGATGCACGAAATGCACTTGCTAAACATTACGTGGAAAGTGGAAATGAACACTGTTTTGAATTTAGGGTTATTGAACTTATTAATGTTGATAAACGTGGGGGAGATCTTAAGAACTTTACAGAAATCCATGAATTACCCTGGATAATAACACTGCAGGCAGACAAGCCTCATGGCTTAAATAGAAGAGTTTCTATTAAACCTGTTTTAAAGGCTAGGGGACTCTTTAAATGAGTTTTTATTCATGGCACCATTGTTTTATTGGTTGCTTTTTACTCATTAGTTTGAATTAATTGTATTGATTCATTTGTATATTAGTTAGTAGCCTGTATACTGAATTTTATGATCTGAAGAAGCACTGTTTTATTGTGTGAAAGTGCTTACATACTTCATTAAATTACGTGGGCTTTATGCTCCTGGTTGTGTTTCTGTGCTTCATTATATTTTTAGCCCTTTGTTTATAAGCTGTACAATACAAACTATCTTACAACAATAGACACATGCTGGTAAAAAATAAATAAATAAATAACCAAAAAAGCACCAACGTTGTGAGTATATAATCAACCAAAATGCCTGCAGTTGTGACAATTTTCTGAAGAATAAAACCTTTTACTTTAAAAACACATTAGCAACAAAGACATTAAATATACATCTGTTTTGAACAATGGTCAACAAAAATTCTCAAAAGGCTCACTACTCTGTTAAATATATACAATTATTTGAAACTGATTGCTAAATATTACTTACTTAGTAATCATGATCATGTTAACCTGAAAAATGTAAAAATATACGTAGTGTAGTAATATTTTTCTTAAATTTGTTCCATTAGTATAAACCTGTAGGTGAATTTTAAGTTGTTTTCTTTTCAACAAGTTTTATGCAATTTAATACTGTTAAACCAATTCTGCCTTTTCTTTCAAAATAGGCAGAATTGTTACATGTTCATTTAAACCTGGTGGAAAATCTGCAGCCAACCTTAGCTGCCACAAAAGCTCCTTCTTGTATAATACATTTTGCCAGTCACCACCTCTCACTTCAACAAATACAAAATCAAGGATGGCAAACTTGAATCCTACAAAATTCATGCATGAAATACTGTGTTTGTATAGGGCATTAGTGTCTTTTTTGTTTTTTATATCGTATAGGTGTTCGTATATCCTAGTCTTAAATAATCTCTCTGTCTTACCAACGTAAAACGAAGGACAGGTGCTGCATTTAGCTATGTATGCTAGTTTACTGGAAAAACAATTTCCACTTTTTAAGAAAACATAGCTTTTACTCTGATTATCGATAGTAATAGAACTATCTTGTAATATATAGGAACTTTATATATATATATATATATATATATATATATATATATATATATATATATATATATAGAAAATTCACCTACAGGTTTATACTAATGGAACAAATTTAAGAAAAATATTACTACACTACGTATATTTTTACATTTTTCAGGTTAACATGATCATGACTACTAAGTAAGTAATATTTAGCAAGCAGTTTCAAATAATTGTATATATTTAACAGAGTAGTGAGCCTTTTGAGAATTGTTGTTCAAAACAGATGTATATTTAATGTCTTTGTTGCTAATGTGTTTTTAAAGTAAAAGGTTTTATTCTTCGGAAAATTGTCACAACTGCAGGCATTTTGGTTGATTATATATTCATGAGCTATGAACTCTTTTTTGATAACATTGGGTAGATTTGAACCAATGGCTGACTGGTTTTATGTATTTAAACTTGCTATGTTTGATTGTTCTTTGTTCTGAAGAAGTCATACTTGTTGATGAAAGCGCTTAACAATATTTCATTAAATTTTTACTGAGGACTTGCAACGTTGGTGCTTTTTTTGGTTATTTAGTTCTTTTCAGAGCACCAGTTGCACCATTCTTTTGGACTACATGCTGGTAAAAAGTTAAGTTACTGCCCACATAAGTTACCAAATCCTGGACACCTGCATCAACTCTTAGGGGCATACTGTCAATGTAGTAGTTACCTGGGGTAGATGACTTCTCAAAGTATACAATAATGCATTTTTGGCATTTAGTTTCAGTCCATGATTTTGGTACCGGTTATTTATTTGAGACAAGTCTTCCTGAAGGATGGCTAAGTTATCTGGGGATTCAATGACTGCTCTTAGCTTGTAGTCACCTGCAAACTTAGTCAACCAGAGCCCTTTGGTACTGGCTATGAACCCTATGAACCCTATAATCCTGAAGTACACTCTGGCTGAAGTCTGAGACTGACTGATAAGCTCAGGAAGATTTTCAGAAATAATTCCGCTTTCTCCTTGTTAGAAATGGCTTTTGTGGGAAAATCTAGAAGACATCCTAGAAACACAGTCTTGTGAAAAGGAATTAAGAAAGATTTTTGATTGTTTTTCTGAAAGCCCAGACTGAAGAGGAGATTTATAACTCATATAAGGGACTCTTAACACCTGAGAAAAGATTCTGTAAAGAAAGGTAAGTCATTTAAATAAGGAAACATGTGAATGCCATGCCTCTCAACTTGGAAACATCAAAGATCTGGACAAGACCCAAGAAAAATAGGCACAAATCTGTACACTGTTTAACATAAAATTTGCACACATAATTATGTAACCCCGCCCACTCCAATGGAATTGTGGGATACCAACTTTCAAACACAAACTGTAAAACAGACAACCAAAATATGGCACCAGAGTCCCCCTGCAGCCATTCCAATGTCCCATTACCTGGCTATTTCACCCCATTTTCCATAAACAGTAATGTGTGCATACTGCTTTACTTCTACAATGATTATTTGGATTTTATTTTTACTCTTTACAGCACAATGCACAAACGCTAACAGACATCTGCTAAACAAAGCAATTCTGTCTCACAATGAAAATAGACTTGGCATTAAAACTTCTCTGTCCTTGAAACTCAAATTCATTAAAACAGCATTGAGACCCATGCCACATCCATAGAAAATGCATCTGGCCAGTGATAGATAAAGATTACCGTTGGGCTGTTTTTAAATCATTGGTACCTTGCAAAAAAAACAAGAAACATACGTGTGTTCTTTGATACACCTGCCTGACTTTATTAAATTACATTCCTTGTATAATACAGCACACTTGTTAGACAGAGTGCATTTTAAGTTTCTTGTTTGAACATTTTTCCAGTAGGCAATGGAACAAAATGCATGAACCAATAGTGACAAAACTGCCCAATTCAGAACATTTCCATCATAAAAGTCTACTTCCAATCCACACCCACTAAATATATATATATATATATATATATATATATATATATATATATATATATATATGTATATATACACACACACATATACATATAGTGTAAGCCATAGGCATCTTGCACAGCTTCACACACTTATTTTCAATTTCAGTTTTTTTTTTTTTTGGTGGGGGGCGGGGACAAAAGGCCAAAAACCAGGTATACATTTTAAACATTGCTTGTATACTTTTGGAAAGTTGCTAGAATAAAATGCTGTGCTACCACCATGCATTTCACAGGCAAGTCTTTAACCCAAGACCCTGTGCACTACAGTCAGAGCAACATACCACTGTGCTAAATCAGCAGTTTGTTTCCTGAAAGATAGGAAGACTGAAAAGTACAGTTGTGTACCTCCCATAAATGTAGATGTTTGAGTGTATTCACTGTTGCAGTCATTACTCTTGGGTTATCCTGCTAGCAGGCTACCTGCAGTCGGCCTGAATTCCAAAGTCTTGGTCCAGCATTGGTTGCTGTCACCTCTTCCTATAAAAGATGCAGCCGATGCCATTTTCTTCAGTTTTTCTTGCCCCAGATGTCAGGTGCCCCCAAAAAGGTAGGCTAAATAAATTATGCCAATAAACATGCATGCACTAAAGTAAACATTTCCTTCATCTACAAGCAAATACACCACATAGGTTGTATAGAATAGAGAAGTACAGATAAGACCCAGCAAAAGAAAGGGGGATGGTGGGAGTGGACTGCAACAGTGAATACACTCGAACATCTACATTTATGGTAGATACACAACTGTACTATGTTTATCGTGTTTCACTGTTGCAGTCATTACTCTTGGGTTGAATCCCAAAGCTGAGTATTGGTGGCTGGGCTAAATAGGATTAGGAGAGGCTATGAGGCCCTGCAGAACTGCAGCGGCAAAGCCTGCTCTGGATTTAGAGTAGAGAGGCATGTGGTAGTGCTTTGTAAAAGTGTGCACTGAACTCAAAGTTGCAGCCTCTAAGATGTCTTTGGTTGGTACTCCACTGAGGAAGGCTGCTGAAGTGGCTGCTGCTCTGTTTGAATGTGGCCTAATGCCCTTAGGCACTGATTTGCCATGCTGTGAGTAGTAGAAACGAATGCAATGGCCTATCCATTTTGAAATAGTCTGTTTTGAGACAGCTTTTCATTGTGATCCGGCAGCATATGCCACTAAAAGTTGCTCAGTCTTTCTGAAAGCTTTAGTTCTGTCCAAGTAGAAATGTAGCTGTCTGTGTATGTCCAAAGAATGCAGAAGTCTCTCACCCTTGTTCTGTGAGTTTGGATAAAATGTAGGCAAGTGAATGGTTTGGTTAAGGGCCACACTGGACACTACCTTAGGCATAAAAGTCGGATTCATCCTCAGAGAAACCGTCTGGATGGAAAATGATAAAAGGTTCCACAGCCATGAGTGCCTATAACTCCGAGACTCATCTTGCAGAGGTTTTTGCTAGGAGCAGAGCTGTTTTCCAGGATAAAAATTTTATATCAGCTGTTGAGGCTGGCTCAAAAGGAGGTAGTGTGAGTTTTTCCAAGACAAAATTGAGGTTCCATGCAGGTATTGGTGCTCTCCTTGGAGGTCTTATATGTTTTTGGCCCCTCTGAGGTACTGCCTTATTAAAGGATGAGAAAAGATAGGTGGTTCTGTATTGTAATGGGCTGAAATGGCAGAGGCATGAATCTTAATTGATGAAAAGAACAGGCCTTTGTCCAGCATCTCAGTTAAGTATTGTAAAATCTGAGGAATATTTGGTACAAATGTGTCAATTCCTTGTGCCTGGTTCCAAGCACAGAATCTCTTCCATTTTCCTGCATAAGATTTTATGGTACTAGGCCTCCTGGCCTCCAAAATAACATCCATCACAGCTTTGGAGAGAGGAGTGTTCTGAATGGCTACATTATCTGCCATGCTGCCAGATTTAAGGTCCTAAGTTGGCTGTGCAGGATCTGATTGTTCTGTTGGGTCAGTAAGTGCAAAATTTGAGGCAATGCCCAGGCTGGACCTTGGGACAAGCTCTTTAGGATTGGGTACCAGTGCTGGCATGGCCAATCTGGGGCAATCAGTATCATTTTTGGCTTTTCTTGTTTGACCTTTAGGAGTACCTTTGGGAGGAGAGGCAGTGGAGGAAAGGCATATACTGTTAGGTTTTTCCAGCTGAAGGATAAGGCATCCACTTTCCATGCTTGCCTGTGATAAGTCCTTGTGCAGAATCTCTGTAGTTGGCAGTTGTGAGGGGAGACAAATAGATCTATGTCTGGGCATCCCCATTTCCTTGTTATCATGCTGAAGACTTGTGGATCCAGTTTCCACTCATGGGGATCCATGAGGTTTCTGCTTAGTTCGTCTGCCAGAGTATTTATTTTTCCTGGCAGGAATTGTGTTTGCAGTTGAACTTGATAAGTCAATGCTGTGTCCCACAAAGTCATGGCTTGTCTGCAGAGGGGGTAGGAATGTGTGCCTCCCTGCTTGTTTATGTACCACATGACTGTAGTATTGTCCGTCTTTATCAGTAGTTGTCCTGGATGAAGTAGATCCTTGAAAGCTGTCAGGGAATTCTGAACAGCTAGCATCTCTTTTTGATTGATATGAAGATGCATCTGGCTTGTGGGCCATGTGCCCTGAATACATTTTCCTGCCATGTGGGTCCCCCAGGCATAATCTGATGCATCCGTTGATAGTGTCTGCCTGGCTGTGGGTAAAGTGAATGGCTGTCCCTTGTTGTGGTGACAGGCCTGTGCCCACCACTGAAACTCCTGTTGCAGGCAGGGAATGAGGGTAATTAATGTTTCCAGGCTGTGGCAATGTTGAGTCCAAACACTTTTTAGATACCATTGTAGTTTCCTCATATGCAGTCTGGCATATGGAATTAGCAGAATGCAGGATGCCATGAAGCCCAAAGCCTGCAGAATTTTTCTTGCAGATAACTGGGTCTTTGTTGCCAACATTTTGAAGTAAGAAGTCAGTTGCCTTTGTTTGTCTGGCGTGAGATAAGCCATCTGGGCAGTTGTATTTAAGCTTGCACCCAGGAATATTATCTCTTGAGAGGGTACTAGTTTTGATTTATTTTCGTTTACTGTGTACCCTAGGCAAATTAATAATCTTTTTACAAACTCCAGAAGCTTGAGTAGAATGTCTTTGGTCTATGCTTGAATAAGGCAGTCGTCCAAGTAGGGATATATTTGAATTCCTCTTTGTCTGCAAAATGCAATTACTGGTGCCAGGCATTTTGTGAAGACCCTGGGCGCAGTAGATATGCCAAAGAGCAGTGCAGAGAATTGGTAGTGCATTGAGCTGGCTATGAATCTGAGGTATCTTCTGCAAGATTGTCTGATTGGGACATGCAGGTATGCCTCTTTTAGGTCCAAAGTTACAAGCCAAGCCTTCTTGCCCAGCATGAGCAGTAGCTGCTGCAGAGTCAACATTTTGAATTTTGGAATGTCTAGAAATGTGTTTAGAATAGACAGGTCCAGTATTGGTCTCCAGGCTTTGTCCTTTCTGGGTACCAAGAAAAGTCTCGAGTAAAATCCTTGTCCCTGCTCTTGCTGTGGTACTCGCTGAATGGCCCTCATGTCCATGAGGGATGAAACTTGCTTTTGTGCCTCTGCCCATTGATTGTGTGGCAGGTCTGGCATACCTTTTGCCCTTGGCAGGGTGTGAAAGTGGAACCTGTAGCCCTGAGACACTATGGTCAAGACCCAATGGTCCTGGGTGATCATGTGCCAATTTTGTGAAAAAAGTGCTAGTTTTCCCCCTAAGGGGGCTGCCAAAAGAAAAGTGCTTGGTTCTGGCAGAGAAAAGTCATTGGGACTGTTTCCTGTATAGCTGTGATTTGTCTTCTCCATTTTTGGAGGTAGAAGCACCCCATTGTTTAGGTCTGTATGAGCCTTGGGGCTGGGATCTGCCTCTGGGGCATCTGTATCTGCCTCTTTGTGGCCTGTCTGACACTGGAAAGGACCAATTCTTTGTAGGCCAGTTCCTGCTAAATCTGGGTTGCTGCACCTGTAAGAAATCCTTAACTGTCTGCATAGATTTCACTTTGTCCTCCATTTTCTTCAACACCACTTCTGCTTTAACACCAAACAAAGTATCATGCTGTAATGGAGCATCCAATAATTTTGCTTTAACATGATCAGGCAGAGTCTGTTCCTTTAACCAAGCATGTCGCCTAATGACAGAACCCATAACAGCAGCCCTGCAAGAGGCCTCCAGAGAATCAAAACCACATTGCAAAGTATGCTTTCCCACTTGTTCAGCTGCATGCAATAAATCCTGCATTTCTTTGTTTTCTGCACATTCAGAATTTGTTAACATGTTCTGTTTAAGCAGAGACAATAAGAATTGTTGATATTTAAGCATATGAAATTGACAATTTAAAGCCCTCACAGCCAAGGTAGCTAGGGTTGCCAGGTGTCCGGTTTTTGACCGGACTGTCCGGTTATCTGACAAATTGTCCGGTTAGAAATTTCAATCAAAACCGGACTTTTGGTTTTAAATTTTGCGGCGCTGATGTCATCACATGCATGGCTACCAGCCTGTCGGAATTGAGCTCAATGAGCTCACTTCCGGACCGGTAGTGCGAGCGGGAAGCAGAAGCCCAGCATGTAGTGCAAGTGGGAACTTAAGCAGAAGCCCAGCATTAACCAACTTTGGATTATTATGGATATTATTTCACTTTGGGGAATTCATCAGCTTGACTTACGGGAAGGCAGCAATTTCAGAAGCCAGCACAAAGGTAGGGTGTGTGTGATTGGGAATAATATTAGAAACCGCATTAACATCTTCTCAGTCCTGAATGGTATGACTGCCAGTGACTGCAGAATTGTTGCTTGTGAATGTGTGTGTTTCTTGTTGTGGTCTTGTGGAGGGTTAGAGAGGACAAGAGCAGAAGATGTGTTTTGTCACTAAAATAACATTTCGACTAGAGTCAGTGAATGGCACACTTTACAAGCAGGATTATTTCTTCTGCTATCTCACTTAACCGTTGCAGCATTTTCTCAGAATATACGGTGTCTGAGGGGGAAATTATTATTGTATTTTAGCATATGGGCTATAGTTCATTGGTATAATTCAGTAGTACTTAAGGACACTATTTTTCTTTACAGTTGCAACTGCATACTACTGAAATAAGTAAAAGTAATGAAAAGTATGCATGCCTGAGAAACGTGTGCATGTCAAGTGCTGCACGTGCAATACTGTTCTGTATTAAGCCCATTTCTAGAGCATTTCTTCACTGGGTGGGAATGCAGCTAATGGTCTTGTTTATTCAGCCCTGCTAAACAAAATTGACCTGAAATGGCATGTGTAGTGCTCGGTCGTATTGATTATGAGTCTCAAATCTGTACTGTTTTGCTGGAACTTAGAAATAAATTATGTTTTATTTGACTGTGATCATTTTGGTGATTATGCTTAAATACAGTTTCTGGGAAGACTGTTCTGATTCATGTCTTCCTGTGTCCTGCTACACTTATGTATACACTTATGTATAATAGCACAGATGAAGTATTTGCTAGGGAGCAGCAAAACAAATTTTACCCTTTAAAGACACAGAGCAAATGGGTACATTCAATGTGATAAATATATGTACATTCTGAAGGCATTTCCAGAGATTCTTAATTGAAAATACTTTAGGGCTCAAATTACGTAATGTGGTTTTCTGCATATTGAATGCATTTTTTTCCTGCTATAAAATTCACATTCTGATTATCCTTAAAATGTGAACATATTAATATAAAGTTCCTCAAGCACTTTGGTCAGACTCCTGATGTGGGTAATAATTGCATTAGCAGTTTTCAATAGCTCCTGAGATATTCCACATATCCTCAGACAACCTGAAATCACACATTAGCACTTGTGTGTGTGTGTGTGTGTGTGTGTGTGTGTGTGTGTGTGTGTGTGTGTGTGTGTGTGTGTGTGTGTGGTGTGTGTGTGTAGGTGAATGGGTGTGTGCCCATGAGTACATTTTGTGTGTGTGTGTGTGTGTGTGTGTGTGTGTGTGTGTGTGTGTGTGTGTGTGTGTTGGGGGCTGTCATACATCCATACTCCCCTAAACTAACAAGCAAATCCTGCAACACTGGTTATTTTTTTTCTATTTGTAGAGTGGGTGTGGAAGTAGACTTTTATGATGGAAATGTTCTGAATTGTGCAGTTTTGTCATTATTGGTTCATGCATTTTGTTTCATTGCCTACAGTACAGTCTACTGGAAAAATGTTCAAACAATAAATTCAGGAAGGTGTATCAAAGAAAAGAGCACATGTATGTTTCTTGTTTTGTGTACAAGGGGCCTATGATTTGCAAACAAACCAAAAGTAATCTTTATCCACCCGTGGCCATGCATTTTCTTTGGATGTGATGTGGGTTTCAATGCTGTTTCAATGAATGTGAGTTTCAAGGGTAGAGAAGTTTTAATGCCATTGCCAAGTTTTTTTCATTGTGAGACAGTATTGCTTTGTTTACCAGATGTCTGTCAGTGTTTGTGCATCGTTGTGCTTTAAAATGTAAAAAATAAAATCCAAATAATCATCGTAGAAGAGTAGTTTTACTCCTACGCCTGTTTTCATTGTGAGACCGGATTGCTTTCTTTAGCAAATGTGTATGAGTGGGTTTGTGCTATAAAATATGAAATAAATGTTTTAAATTAAAGCCAAATATCTGTAATCACTGTAGAAGTAAAGCAGAAGACAGTATGCACAGTGAGAGTTTTAAACAGTGTTTATGGCAACTGGGGAGAAATCAGCTGAAAGCAGGCATCTGGGAACAGAAAGAGGGTGTTCCCGTCAGCTGATGTCACAATGATGTCACAAAATGGGTGGGGCAATGATGGGAGAGGGGGTGGGAATGGGTGGAGTTATGGGTGATGCAAGGGGCGTGACCTTAGTCCAGTTTTAGCCACAAAGAAAGCTGGCAACCCTAAAGGTAGCAGAAGTGTAAACCTTTTTCCCCCATCTGTCCAGTGCCCTTGAATCCCTATCAGAGGGGATAGGGTTTTTTGCAGTGGAAGCCTTGACCCCTTTGGGACCCTGAGAAATAGTTTCTGGGTCAGCAGCAGGGTTTTTATGAAGAAATTTATGTGAATCTGGAACCCTGTAGTATCTGTCTGGCTTAACAGGTGCAGGGGGTAAAGAGCCAGGGAACAAGCCGGACTCTGAAAATACATCATCTACAATGTCTAAAACAGGAGGGATAGCAAGAGGCCTGTGCTGAGATAGTAAAAGAAAATCTCTAAGCCTTTTCTTAGATTCTGAGTAGTCTTGGCTCTCCCAGTGGAAGTACTCCCTCATGGTATGCAGGGTTTCCCCAAAGGAATAATCCTCAGAAGGAGAGGCTAAAGGGATAGATTCTTCAGCATCAGAATCCTCATAGGGAGGGAGAGAGTATTCTTGGTCAGAAGAGGAGTCAGAGGAAATGGAAACCTGATCTGAAGATTCATATTCTGTTTCTTGCCTAGGCCTCTTCTCTGGAGGGGGATGGGAACCCCTGATCAAAGTAATTAGGTCTTCGGCCATTTTAAGCATCTGTTTTTTAGGCATGGAGGCCTGTCCATGGGCTTGTTGCACTTGTTTCTTTGTCTTTAGTGGTGCTTTAGTCTTTGCCTTTGAAGCTATAGTCGGTTTTATATATAACTGTGTAGGCCTGAAAACACCCTCAGAAGCCGATGCCTGCTCAGCAGCTCCAGACCCATCTGAGGGAATATTTTACAAGTGTCCAATATCTTGAGTTTCCAGAGGCCTAGTCTGCTCCACGTGGGAGTCGGAAGTGGCCTGCGGCTCTGAGGTAGCGGGCGTCAGGGGCTGCGAAAGTGCCTCACTGAGAACCGGCGAACCGGCGACTGGCTTAGAAGAAGCCTCGTCATCAGTTTTGGACCTCGGATGCCTGTCCTTTTCCTTTTCCTTCCATTTCTTGTGAATTGCGATAGTTTGATGGCTATCTGACGACATTGTGTAATTAAATCTTCGGCCAAAGTAATGAAATGCAAAGTCGTACCAACGCTTAATAGTGCGTTGGTTAAATCTAGCACAAAATCTGCAATTAGCTACGTCGTGATCAGGGCCTAGGCAAGGAATACAATAAGAATGGAAGTCCTTATGAGGTATTTGCTTCCCACAAGAAATACAATTATTAACTTTTTCTGACATCGGTCTGGAGCAAGAAAAAAGTTTCCTCAATGGGGTACTTAGCTTTAAATGAAGACTTCAGATCTGAAATTCGAACACAAAAATCTCAGGAGTCGGCCGACCGGCACTTGCGAACTGCTTCTGCTTCGGGCACTGCGCGGCAAGAAAGACTGAAGAAAATGGCATCGGCTGCATCTTTTATACCCTGCACTTTTGACGTCAGGGAAGAGGCGACAGCAACCGACGCCGGACCAAGACTTTGGAATTCAGGCCGACTGCAGGTAGCCTGCCAGCAGGATAACCCAAGAGTAATGACTACAACAGTGAAACACGATGAACATCTTAAATAGTTATCATTTAGTGAATTCAGTTCTCACTTCTCACCATAGTTCTCAGTCTCTTAGCACAAAAAACCTGGACAAAGCCAATAATAGGGGAATACAGTCCCAAAATAGGGACAAATTTCAAATTCTGATCTTATAAACTTAGAAAATTGCTAGAATAAAAGTTTTTGTGTTACTATTTATTTTCTGAAGAATATGAAGTCTGAAATTCAAATGCCTGTCATTATTTAATGAATTCAATCCTTCAGTAATTTGTCACAAAAATCCTGAAAACCACAGATTTTATGAGGAACAGATCAGAAATATGGCATGAATTCACAAATGGTGGTGGCTAGGGACATTAGGCTCTTTTTACCTTGTACCCAAGGTTCAGGGTTTGAGCCTGAGTACCTGTAGCCACCAGGTGTATTAAAATACGGGCATTTTCTCTCTCTCTCACACACACACACACACACACACACACACACACACACACACACACACACTCTCTTTCATTTTATTCATCCTGCCAGCCATTATAACAAAACACACACACACTTTCATTCTATTCACCCTGCCAGCCATAATAACAAAAACACACACCCTTTAATTCTATTCATCCTGCCAGCCATAATAACAAAACACACACACCCTTTTGTTCTATTCATCCTGCCAGCCATAATAACAAAACTGAATGTCCGTTTCAGCAAAACGTCCTATAGATCTGTTCAGCAAATACTTGCCTTGTCAAAATAGTAGAAACTGTTCATCTGTCCGTTTCTGTTCAGCAGATATGAATATATTCCTTCATCAATACAGTTGTCCCTTGCAGCCGATAACTGTTCCCTCGCAGAGCATTTGAACAGCTCTTGAGCGCCCAACAAGAAATGCGTGCATGTGAGCCCTTGAGCTCAATTCTGATAGGCTGGTAGCCCCAACGGCACTGATGTCATCGCACATGCAATGACGTTAGCTGCAAATCCGAAAAATAAAAACAAACTGGAAAAAAAATGGAAATGAAGGGGTGCCATTTGGGAATCATGGCACCCCATTATTTGGACCCATAAACCCAGTAAAAAATGAGTAATTCAGGATGGTTGGGAGGTATGGTGAATGCCCTGCAGTCTGCAATGAGCTGTCACGGGAGCTAGATATTTTGCAAACCCCCTTAAAGCTATAGATATCCTAAAGGGTAATGCAGAGAACAAATACTGTAACCCAGACATGCAAAATCTGAGGAAACCTCTGATCTCTAGGGCAATAGGGATTTGATGATAAACATCTTAAGCCTAGGGTTACCATGACACCTAGAAGAAGAATGAAAGGCAACAAACTCTGTAAGGTCAACTTCTTGAACTTTGGTACTTTTACAAATAAGTTGAAAAAGGATAGGTCACTTAAAGGTCTCTAAAAAGGTTTCTTCTTTGGCACCAGAAATATTCTGGAAGAGATTCCTTCTCTCATTTGGTTTTGAGCTACTGGTTCTAGGATACCCAGGGAAAACATATGATGAAGAACCTGAAGGAAAAAAAATTATATCTGGTTCCGAGGATGGGGAGATCCTGGAAAAGGAGGTATGTCTATCCAGTGCCATTTGTAACCCTCCTTAACTAATCTCAGAACTCACTTGTTTGAAACAATCTGTTGCCACACAGGAGAATTGAGAAATCATTTCTGGGAAGAATTTGAGGGGAATATAAGCCTTGTGTTTACACAAAGCTGCAGTCTGTGCAGCGGTGGTTAGCAGTACCTTATACAGATGCAAATGCCTCAAAGAAAGAATTTCCCTAGAATAATGCTCTTTGAAACCATACCCAGCCCCCTGCTGCTCTAGAAGCAACTAAGTTGTGCACTGAGCAGCATCGCTCTGTTGGTTAACCTTAGAGTATACAAAGTATCGTTTCCAGTCATAGTATACAAAGTATCGTTTCCAGTCATAGTATACAAAGTATCGTTTCCAGTCATAGTCTCTATGTTAGAAGCACAGTCCAGTCTAATTAACTCATTCCTTTCCCCGATAAAACCCATATCAAGAAACAGCTGCTTCTTTTATACACTTACATCAGGAATGACCTAGACTTTGGAATTCTATCCGACCACGGGTCGCCTGCCAGTAGGATAACCCAAGAGTAATGACTGCAACAGTGAAACATGATGAACATCCTGATATCATGGATGGGCAGTTTCCTATCATCTCCGTAGCCAGCCTGATGCATCCTGAGGCAATGTGGCAGTTGCCTCAAGTATACCGACAAGCACTTAATCCTGAAATAACAAACAAATACGATATGTGACAGATGTAGTTATAATGGGAAAATGGAGGCAAGAGTCTCACATACAGACAAATCGAATGTCAAACAGGTTGTCAGCACACACATCACTTCCCACACTAAATAAGGATTTAACACACAAATCCACATTTGCAGAGGTACTCATTAGTAAATTACCAACAACTCAATGGCCTCCCAAATGTTGCCTTCAGAAGCATATACACACAACAAAGCAAACAATAACCACAACACATAATAATACACATACCAGTGTTTCAACATGCAAGCCCATGGGGAGAAACACCACAAAACCTAACATACTGGTCACAGGAGATTAAATATTGAGACACATGAATGTCCTCCTCACCAGGCTGGATAAAGGGAAGGTTACATTTAGCTGCCTGTCAGATACCAGGGTCCATTAGATCACACAAGCACTTAAGTCATTCAGTCACGCATACCAGTACGACTCTGTCATAGTCCATTTGGATGTGAATGACCTGAAACATACCTCACTGGACTATATGAAGAGACATGATTGAGCTTTCAGACTGTGTGTCACAGGCAGGTCTGAGCATAGCCTTCATCAAAAATCTACCTTCACTAAAGATGATGTCACAATACAAATAAAAAAATTTTCCCATAAAATACATATTCACCCTGGACACAGTCTTAGGAAAAGAAAATCCCTCTACAGGAGAAACTGAGGAAATACTCTCCTCAAAATCAGAGTGTCTCTATGGGAGAAAATGAAGAAACACTCTCCTCAAAATCAGAGTCAGGTGCTTGTGAGGAAACTATAGAAGAAGCCCTGTCCCTGTCATTTTCAGTATCTTCTCATAAAACATCCGCAGAATTTGCGGAATCAAGAATCATGATTACATTTTCCTACCTGTTCCACAGGTTTCAAAACCGGCAATAAACCCTTTGCTAAGGTAATTAGTTCACCTTTATTTGCAAACATACTGTCTTTGAATGAAGTATGTCTAACCTCTTATCTCTTTTTTCTAGGGGCATTCCTAAATAAAGACCAAATGAAGGACAGCATTTCAACCCAGGAAACATGTCTCTTAGCCTGGCTGTTCTGGTTCTCCCATGCCCAGTATGGACACAGAAGAAGCAGCAGAGGATGTGGCTAACCCCAGGTCCATAGCAGAGAAATGAACTACACTAGTGGGTTCCAGGGAAACCAGAGAGTGATCTGAGGAACAAGCTGTGGTCACTAGAGAGCCACCCACCAATGGCTGAGGTATATGTGGAGCACACAATGAAAATAAGGGCTCTTTAGTTTTTTTCATTTTACGTACAATGAGGGATGAACAGCAGAACCAATTTGGTATCCATGTTCCTGCTAAGCTAGAAGCCTGTTTGTTAGTAAACATTGCTGGACTGAGTGAGTCAGAAGGTAAGTTGTCACTCCAATGTTCACAAGCAGTACACACACCTACACTTCACTACACAGTCCCCCAAATATCACAAAAGCAAATGTACAAGCAGTACACTTTAGTACCCCACAATTCGGAAGTTTCTTGTCACAGAAAATGTCACAGAGTTAAGTAAAATGTACACACACTTATACTTCACTACACAGTCCTCCAAATATCACAAAAGCAAATGTACAAGCAGTACACTTTAGTACCCTATAATTCAGAAGTTTCTTGTCACAGAAAATGTCACGGAGTTAAGTAAAAGTGTAAACATGCATCAAATATACACTTACAATCCCCTTAAACATACAATTCCTTCATTTTACTATAAAAATAACAAAATCAGCACATCTGTCTCACAAAAACTGACCCAGACCTAGTTAATTTTCCACAGCTACTAAAAATAAATTGTCTGATGAGATGCTTCTGTTAAAATGTCAACACAGTAAGTTGTCAGTATTAATTTTCAGATCTGGTTCCAATTCTTGTCAGAAAACATAAAACAAATATCTATTTGAAAGAGTTCTCCAAAGGGGACCTCTTGTCAGAAAACATAAAAAAATGATATATATTTGAAAGAGTTCTCCAAAGGGAACCTATCCACCAGAAATGAAAGCCAGGAACTGCCTGTCAATCCCGTGATGCCCAGAGGTTCTCTCTCGAGGGTGCAAGAAAGTACTGAAGAAACTGGCAACCAGGCTGTCATTTTCTCCCTCTGGATCTCAACAAACAGCAGCATGGGTGCTTGTATGGAGGGGAACCAGAGATTTTTAAGGACTGTCCAGGCATTTAATTACTGGGCAGGATGTAACCCAAATAGTTAAAGGTTACTGCATCTGAGTAATCAGCATTTTTTGGAGGTCATTTACAAGTTTCACTATACTTCTACAGGATACAGGAAGGCTGACAAAACTGAGTGTGCAAATGTTAACATAATTAGCCTTCTGTTCAATAGGGGCTGAAAGCAGCAGGCTAAGACTTGCCTTGTCTCCCAATGTTATTCTGATGGGCAGACCTGCCAAAATTGCCAGTAGGATGTTGGGGCATGGAAAATATGGCCTGCTTGGACATGATGATTGTGATCTCTTACTAAGTGGTCAAGCATGGTTGAGTGTCACGATGATGAGGGTTTCTCCCTGCAGAGGGGAGACCTGAGGACAGCTGTGACTTGGAGGGTGACCTGTTAAATTATTATAAGTGGATGCCTGAAGTATATAATTATATAAGTATGAGTTACTATACTGAAACAGCAACAGGATACTTTATAGAGCTGTATGACTCAAAGGACAAACTGAGATACATAGAAAGACATGATTTTAAGGCTGGGAGTGATGGAAAGGACTTACGTTTAACATAATATTCACATGTCACAGGCTGGAAAATGGACTGCTTGATAACTGATATTGGGTATACAGGAAGATTGTAAGGAAGCATTGTAAACATTATCAAAGATCAAGAATATATACTGAGATTATTTCAGTACACTTGAATACTGTTGGACTACATGAATATGTTTCTATGTATGGAAGAGTATATGCGAATCGCTCATAACTATATGGATTTTGGAAGTACAAGAAATAATTACCAGATCTGTGCAAGGTAAAACATCAGGTATTTGAGTTCTGAAAATGAAGAAGAAAATGTTTGTTAATTAAAAAGATAAGGTTTTGTTGATCATAAATAGGAACTAATTCAGCTCATGTAGATGCCTATGTGCAAATCTGATCTGTGGGAAGAATAATTAGCAAATAGTGTTGTTAGAATTTTTGTTCTTGAAGTGACGATATAGGTTTAAATGTTATATAAGTGTAAGGGCCTGGTAAACAGTATACACATACTTAAAATGTAAAGCCACAGTGCATTCGTGATCGCTCTTTTAGAATAATCAGATTTAAAGATTAAGGTTGTAATGAGTGCACCCCATTTAAAGTCATTGTTTATAACTGACAGTATATAGGTGTATCTGGAATTAAATAAAATGATGTTGAATAGTCAATTTCAATTGGAAGCTAACAGTCCATTAAAAACATAAACTACAATGACAATCTCTATAATGCTTGCTCATATGCTTAGTCTTGACAGTTGTACACATCCTGATGTGTTTTTCTTGCACTCACTTCTCAGTTCCATCCAATGGATTTTTATGCATATATTCTGCCTATTGTATACTGAAAACAATGATCTGTGGTCTCACCAGTGCATGTCTTTCTCAGAGATGTGTGCATGTGTATGTGACTGTGTGCATTTCTGTGTGTGTGTGCGTGTGTGTGTGTGTGTGTGTGTGTGTGTGTGTGTGTGTGTGTGTGTGTGTATAAGTGCATGCACATGTGTGTGTTACACTGCATTTGCTTAGTCTACACTGCATTTGTTATGTGGCAGAAAGGGATGAATAGTTGAGCTAGTATGCTCTTTAAATGTATTTAACATTCTACCTTTTCTCCACCCATCTCTTTTCCACTAACACACTTTCTGTTCAGTGCCGCTGTGAATTCCAGCATCACCACCCACTCTATAGTATCCAGGATTGCCTTGTATGTCAGGCAAAGATCACCTCTCAGAAGTCTGTAGGATACCAAGTAAAGAGACAGGGCTTTGAGGTGATAGATGTATGACACTGTGTTTGCTACTTGTATTCTTTTTATAAGGAACCTTTATGGACATTCCAGTTGCTGCATGAGTCTATTCAGGTACACACCATGGGGGCATTATACTCTATGATGGGCCTGATGAGGGACGAGTACAGTGGTATGATGACATCTCTGGACCTAGATGCCATGCCCTTGCTTACAAGTTCAGTAACACAAGGATTTTCTTACTACCTTGGACACATGTTGGTCGAAGGCCAGGTTACTATCTACATGAGTTCCTAGATTCCTAAACAATGAATCAACTTTTAAGGCTGTTTTAGTGATGACATAGTTACCTAGGGTGGCAGACTACACAAAAGTTATTTTGGTCTCCCTTGCCTCCTTCCTTATGCTGGTCAGGTCTGTACCTCCATTCTTCTTTTCTACAATAAAGATGAAAGATTGTGTCCCCTATGGATCCTCTTCTGCCAACTCCTCTTTTGGCTTGTCTTTTTACTGCCATTACCCCCTTTACTGTCATTCTGTTTGCCTCCTTATACTGTTTCTCTTCCACTTCCCAGTCCATTAGCCCTAACTACAAACCTCATCTTCCTTTTTAGCTACATTGACATACTCCTCTTTTTAGCTTTTTGCATCTTCCTTAATCCCTTTTCCACAGCTCTGAATACTCTGATCCAGAGACACTCACATATTTATTTATTTTATTTAAGTTTGATGACCGGGGAAGTCCACTGGGCCAAGAAGAGCCCATTTTCAGTGGAGGCCTGGGAAGAAAAGCTCCACAGTAATTGCAAGTTACACTTCACATGTTACAAAAGGGCATAGTTCATACATACATAGTTCATACAGCTAATTAAACAATGTGAAGTTGTTCTATCTCACCGTTCATTCTTACAGATGGGTTTGGAGCTGATCCTCAGCTCTGAGTTGGCCTACTACAAAGCTCGAGGTCTTCAGACAGCTCGAGGTCAAGTCCCTATCCCATGATACATCTTGAGCTACCAAAGATCTAGTTTGCTGCTGCAATAGATCGGAGGTTTCCTAGCACAGCTCGGGCCAGTATAGCTTTTTTTCTAAAAACTGTACTAAATTTTGTATTGTGTTAGTAATAGTTATTCATAGTTATAACTTTAATAGTTTAATATTAGATAATTTGGTACTTTTCCATTAATGGGGCAGCAGCTTTCTTGGCCTCAATTCTTACCCATACTTTATTCTGAGGAATACTTTCTCAGTTTGATCAGTGACAGTTCTTTTCCACATAGAAAAGGTTTATAAAACTTCCAATGTTGAAATTTCGTAAACATTTCTTTTACCATCAAAAATTGAGTATGGATGTTCTGTTTTGCCTGCTTGTTCCTCACTTTGATAAGGTAGGGATCATGCCATACTTGCTAAAGTGAAATTGGAGAGCTGTGCTCTTTATTAACTGTGATTGACCAAGTCTCACTGTTGAAGAACAGCAGTTAATGGGTGTTTTCAATAAAACTCAAGATAGCTTCTGGATTTGTCTATTTTGGATTTGGAAAAGGTGAGAGCTGGGTGCATTACTTGCAAGAAAAAAAATGAAAAAAAAATCCTACTATTGCTTTTGCACATTTTAATTCTGCTCAGTGATCGTAGATGTAAATCATGGATGTCACTAAAATTCAGGGACGTCTGAGAGCCCCTTAGGCACACACTACTTCTGCATACTGTTCCCTGGCGAGTTCTGACATTATGAACACAGTTATCCAGTTTGACAGGTATGGTAGCAGTAGCAACAGGGAGAGTTAAATATACCACAAAAATACAACTGTCATTACCACAAAACCGTTAATGAGGCCAAGAAAGCTGTTGCCCCATTAACGGAAAAGTACCGATAATTCTTCTCCCTTTGGCCTTCGTTTTTTATAGGCCTTTAACATTCCCTTCCCTTCTTTGGTGTGCCTTTATAAAAATATTAGCATAGTTATATATATATATATATAGCTTTGTAGTTTTAAATACGATTCTTTAAATGCTAGACATATTGTGTGAGTGCATTTAGATAGTTATAGTTACATTACATTTATTCCTATACAGCCCATTTGTTGTTTTGGGCTAATTACTGTAGTTTAAAGTTTGCTAAAATTGTCTGTGTGTCTGTGTGTGTCTGCGTGCATTCTTCTTTCAGACTACAGTCTGTTACTGTTCAGTTAGATTATTTGGTACTGTAGATTTCAATATGGCTGACCAAGAGAAAGACAAGCATCCTAAGTCTGGCTTTAAAAAGTGTCTAAAGTGTGAACAAAAGATGAGTGTGACAGTCACATAAATTGTATTTATTGTATTGGAGCTTTGCACTTGCAAGATAGCTGCTTCATTTGTCATTCTTTTTCTACCAGAGTTTTACATGAAAGGAAACGTAAATTCATTGACAGAGGACTTCTGAAATCTTCTTTTCAGGAAGCTTTTGAGTGACCAGGATCAATCTAGCCAGTCTCTCAAGTCTTCAAAGTCTTTTAAGGCTTCTTCTACTGATGTGACAAAATAAAAAAAAACTTCATCAGCTCCACAGCCTTCGGAGCTGAGTGTCCTGTCTTTTCGGAGCCAGTCCCAAACATGGAACTGGTCTCCGAAGTATTAAAGTCTCCCATTCTTCAGTCAGTACCATCCTCCATACATTCATCTTGGTACTCGATCAGCCTATCCAATTTGGATGTGGATCATGTGGTGCAGAAGCTGTTACAGGCACCGATGTTTGCTAAATTTTTATTGGCTCCGACCCAAGTAGTTTCAGAACCGAAGACTGTTATGCCATCAACTTCTTTTCCTCCTCTGAGCCATAACGTTCCTTTGGAGCCAGAGGAGTTGGACCTGATGATTGTTGAGCCTTCGGAGCCAACGCCTGCTCCAGTGTCATCGGTTCTGTTTACTCAAACTTCCTCGACGCCCATCAAGGAGTCTAGGAGCCGACACTCTCCGGACGGGTCCGGGGAGGATAGTTGGACTGACCTGTCGGTTCCGACTTTGCCTCTCGGGGCCTCGGCTCAGATGAGTTCAGCTCCTACCTCTGGTTCAGAGCCCAATGTTCTGGTGCCGAGGGGATTGATTGTTTCTTTGGATCCAGTGGTTCATTCTCATTGGTGCAGAGGTGCCTTTGAAGCCATGAGGAGAGTGATGTCCCCCAGGACGTCTACAACTTCAGGTCCAACCACCTGGGATTACTATTTTTCATTGTTGGGGCTGTTTTTACTATGCAATGTGTGCCTTCCTGTTTGGCTGTCTGCCCTCTGGGTTAAATCTTATAATGGATTGTGTTAAATAATGGAGGAGTGAACATTAGGGCATGGATATCACTGTACTATTTATTTGGGTACTATTCCCCTGTTGCCGATGTGAGAAGCAACTGTTGGTGGAAGTACATGGGTTGGCGATGTTTCAGCGTTTATTGCCGTACCTATGGAAGGTGAAATTAATGGATCGGTAATTTGGGTGGCTAACATGCTATCATTTATTGTCCAATTCATGAACAATAACATTGGACCAAAAGGGTTTTGGATGTTCAGCATACAACGCTCAGTGTGATGGGGAACATTCTTTAAGGTTGGTGGTTGCGCCAACTAATTACAGCACATTTGGAAATATATACGGTTGTTTCACTATTGTTTGGAACTGCTGCTCTATTCTTTCTGTGTTTGGACACTTTTTGAGCCATTACTGGTTGGCAACATACAACGTTTGTTATGAATATGGCTGTGATGGAAGCTTATGACTGTACCAGTAAATTTTGAACTTTGTGGTAAAATACATATAAGTCGACATATAAACTGTTGATTTTGGGCCTTGTGAAGAGGACGAGGTCGCAATGTATATTTGAGTTTGGAATTGATATATCCCAGTGAAATACAAGTTTGGATTATTATTTAGTGATTGTTTTGGACACCATATACCAACTGTAGGATCTTCTTTCTACTCAATACACTCGCGATTTTGGGCCTTGACGGGGTCGTGATGCCTTTTTGGGCTTGGAACTGAAATATGAAGTGAAATATCTTGGACCCTTATTACCTGTTGATTATTTTGGACTCTATATACCAGCTGTAGCATTTTGTTTAACATACTGACAATATAGCTACTGTCTAACTTGGATGGGAGAGTCTGCTGAGTGTTTTAATACAAACAACTGTTTTGTGTATTGTTGAAAAATGGTAAATCAAACAATAGTCAATTAATATGTGCTAATTTACCTCAGTCTAGATCCCCTTCATATAGAACAGATGTTATATGAGCAAATATTTATTTGTGATACATTTTGATATATTGTGCATAGTATAATTGTTTGAAAGTGTTCAGTATTGGGAGAATCCACACCTAAGTAGGACGGAGTGTTTATTTGAAAACTGAATTTGAGCTGTTTTTGAGATGGATCTGGTTACCATCTTACAGGGTCTGTCTGTGGACAAGCATGATTTTCATGCCTTTGGGTTAACAAAACCCGTGGAGCAAAAAGGCGATACAGGTGTTCAGAATTTGGTTGATCATTGTACAGAATTATTTGGTAAGCTAACCAGAAGTATAACTACCTTACGTACTAATGTTTGGCATTTGAAGTTATTCAAAGCCTATCAGGCTAAGAACATTACACCAAGGGGTTTAAGAGTTTTGATATTACCCTATGTTAGTATGGCCGATGATACATTGACCCAAGAGTGGGCTCAAGCACAGCAAGATGCATCAATGACATTTGTTAATATTTTGTCATCATATTATGAGCGTATGATAGATAACAATTGTGTAGATGTGCAGCATATCTGTGACAAACTCAAATTGTATGAGGGGCAAACCCAATATTAGGTATGTCTTACTAAGCTCACCAGGGATTTATTAACATTAGAAAAATCTCTCAGAAATAAAAAGATTAAGAAATTTAATCGTGATATTAAGGATTATGAATGGGGCAAACCATTTGATTTTTGGAAAAATGTAAAATTTTCCGAGGAGGGTGGTAATTCACTAAGATCTAAGAGAAAAAGGCCTAGGTCAATTCTTAAAAAATCTGGTGTAGATTATAGTAGTACATCGGGGAATGATTCATTAGTCACAGATGTTGAACAAGTTCTTACTCAGGGGTCCCCTATTTCTAAAAAGCAATGGTGTATGGACCACCCTTTAGGTCCAAACGACACAGAGTAGGTAGGAAGCATAACAAGCGTAGACAATGTGGAGATGCTGTTACAGACTTTAGGACATCGTTGAACAATGTGTATAACGTTCACAATACTTCCTCTGTAATTTTAACAGAAGGAGAACAGTTATTGAATAAAGGATTTAAATATATCCCCGGCTTATTTGTTAATGAGGATAGTATGGTTGATGATGTTTTGACATTTTGTCGTACTCTTAACCTAAAATTGTATTTTGGTTCACGGGATAGGGATCAAAGATCTACTGACTTTCATTTTCGAACGTCAAGTTTTATGCCCCTATGGGCAGACTTGTATCGATATTTCAGGAATCAGTCGTCAAAGACTTACACTTCAAGAATTGTCACTCCAGAATATTGAATCAGAATTTAACAGCTGAGGAAAAGCATGCGTTTAAAAATTTGAAAAATAACACAAACATTGTAATTTTACCAGCTGACAAAGGTGGTGCGGTGATTGTTATGGATACTAAGTATTATGTAATGGAAGCATATAGGCAGTTGAAGGATGCCAGGCACTATATGATTATGCCACTTGACCCCACTTTTTGTTTTAAAAAAGCGATTGATTCATTTCTTGAGTTGGCATGTGATGAGGAAGTGATTTCACCATATATTAAACAACAATTTATAGTTTATGATCCCCAAAAACAAATTCTCTATTTGTTACCCAAAATTCATAAAAATTTGGACAAACCACCGAGAAGGCCAAATGTGTCTGACATTGGTTCCCTTACTGAACCCCTCTCTTTTTTCTTGACCCAACATTTACAGCCTTTATTAAGGGCAGTTAGATCAAGAATTCAGGATACGACTGAATTTCTTAGAATTATATCATATTCTCAGTTGGATACAGACTGGCTGTTGTGCACATTAGATGTGACGGCATTATATACCAGAATCCTCATTGGGCTGGTCTAGAAGCCATTAAATACTGGTTGGCGAAAGTGGACATTTATCCACCGGGCTTTAACACATTACTAATATGCATGGCAGAACATGTTTTAACTAAAAATGTTCTGTATTTTCAAGGAGACTGTTACTGGCAGGTTCAGGGAACGGCTATGGGGGCATCTTTTGCCTCCATATATGCCAATTTGTTTATGGGTTACTTGGAGGAGATGCTCATTTATGATAATGCACATAACATTTTTTTGCCCGAAATAGATATCTGGAGAAGATATCTTGATAACTGTTGGTTAATTTGGCATGGTGATGAAACATATTTATTGGAGTTTGTTCAGTACCTGAACGAAAACAAGTGGGGAATTGAATTTACTCTCAATATGGATTCACAACAGATACATTTTTTGGATGTAACAGTTATTAGAAATAATGATAATACATTGTCACCTGAGATATTTCGTAAATATCCACAATATAATAATTTGTTGTATGCTACTAGTCTTCACCCACGCCATGTTATTGAGAACATACAAAAGTCACAATTTTTACGGGTCAAAAGAGTTTGCTCTACAGCAGAAAGTTATGAGCATTTTGAGGATGATCTTACGCAGAGATTCCTTAGTATTGGATATCATCACAGCAATATCATGTCAGCTAGAAGGTGGGTGACAGGTTGGGATAGGTCTGAAATGCTGAAATATCGTGAGAAAAGGTGTGGTGAGGAAAATACTATCAGGTTTGTCACCACTTACGGGAGAAATATTAATATCATTAAGGACACTATGAACCAAACTTGGAATATTTTGTTGGCTAATGAAGAACTTTCCAGTCTGCTTACAGAAAAATGCCAATTTTCATATCGGAGAGGGCGGACGTTGGGTTCCTATTTTAACCATTATAAATGGGGTAGTAGGGGCTGGAGTATAGAACAACAGTTCACTTTTACTGAGGAAAAATTGACTGGATCATTTCCATGTAGGCATTGTTCCTTATGTAGACATATGCTAAAGACAAAACAATTTTCTAGTAAAAATACAAGCAGAGTCTATGATATTGGGTTCTTTGCAAATTGTGGATCAGACTGGTTGATAAATTTAGCCACATGTTCATGTTCTGCCTTCTATGTAGGGCAGACTTTGAGATTTCTGCGTATTCATATGTCTGAAGATCTAAGTGACATTTGGAATAAACGTACATCAAACGCCCTATAGAAACACACTCTTAAACACAGTAAAGCTAAGTTTTATTTCATGATTATTGACAAAATCTGGGGGGACAGGACAAACAAATCAGGGTGGCATGCAATGTCAAATAAAAAAGAGAAAGTTGGATCATTAGGCTTGGTGGGTATTTTCTCCAGGGCTTAATGACCATCTATAAAATGTGTGTTGTAATACAGCCTTGACTTTAATGGTTGCTGTTGTTTTAAATGTTAATTTATGTATCAGGGTATAAATGACAGCGATTTGTGCTTTTGTTTGTATCACTGAAGAAGTCAAGGATGCTGAAACCGGACTGATTTTATATGGTGTTGTCACAATAAAGAAGGTTTGACTTACTCTTATGGTGCTGGCTTTTGTATGGTGCTGGCTTTTGTGTTTGCATTTGCACCAGCCTTACTTGCAGGGATGTGTTTTTGGATTCAACTACCTCCTCCCCAAAAGCACCTGTGTCCCCTTCTGCCTCACAGATCCCTTTGAAGTGTAGAGGCCCTGAGCCTCAAAAAGCCCCACTGGGTGGCCCATGCTCTTCCGAGACCTCACCAGAAGTTCCCACTGATGAAGTTCCCAGGAAGAGAATTTGCAAGAGGAAGCATCTAGACTCCCTGCAGGAGTCTCTCACATCTGATACCGACTTAGATGAATCAGAAGGGTCCCCATGATCCCCATCTGAATATATCTCATTTGCAGAGATATTAGAAATCCTTAAGCAGCGGGGTGGCTGGAAGTCCACCAACCCTACTGAAGATGAGTCAGTTCTCCTGAAGGCTTTTGGGTCTTAACCCTCCACCTCTTGGGTGTCTCTATCCTTCACTGAGCTCATGGAGCTGGTCTCATAAAGTGCTTGGGAGTCCCTGGACAACATGGAGCCTGTCCCTCGGAGGCCCAATAAATTTATTTCTGCCTCTCAGGATAAGTCCTTTCTCACTAAGGGAATGCCAGTTGATGCCATGGTGGTGGCGGCAGCCACCAAAAAGGAGATGTCAGAAACTTCTTCCTCTATCCATCCTCCTAACAGAGATCATAGGATCATGGATAGATATGGGAAGCACATGTACACTTCAGCAATTTTTTCACTGAACTATCTCACACATTTTACAAGACTGCAAAGAGACTTCCTAAAAGAGCTTGGAGATACTCTTCAGGGTACGGTAGCTGCAAGAGCTTCAGACAAAGTTGCCTCCCAGCTTGCTACCCTCAATTACATGTGAACTTGTCCATGTGTCTCATCTCATATGCAGCTGATGGAATGAGTAGGGCAGCGGGTACAGGAATTGCTCTTAGGAGGCACTGCTGGATGCACTTGTGTTCCTTTGCGGAGCCCTTTAAGTCATCCTTTGTCAACAACCCTTTTGATGGCTCATCTCTTTTCAAGCCCAAAGTTAAAGAAACTTTGACCAGGTGTAAGCAGGAAGGAAAGACTCTGTCAGCCATCGGAGTCCATTTTTCAACCCCTAGTAGACCCTACCCCAAGGGTCAAAAGGGAGAAAAGATGTGGTTCCAAAATGCCCAAGGAGCCTTTCTGGACACACATGGTGAACCCCCCTCCAGGGGTAAGGAGGGGGCAATAACGGACGATGCCGCCCTCATGGCAGAGGAGATCTGCAATACCAGGGTGACAAAGACCAGTTCTTTGGGAAGCCCTACCAGCGTTACTGAAAGGTGTCCCAACTGTCCTGCTCTGGAGGCAGTCAGGGGTCGCTTATCTTTGTATCCAGACGCCTGGCTCAAAATAACAAATGACAATTGGGTACAAAGTATAGTTTCCAGAGGATATTTCATTCCCTTCACCATTCCCCCCTCCATTGACAACAAAAATCCCTGACTTTCCACCCAGATACAGGGAACAAGCAACAGTAGAGGTCCAAACATTGCTAAGAAAAAGAGTCATCCAACCAGTCCCAGCAGACCAGACAGGATCCAGAACTTACTCAAGATTCTTTTTAGTTTCAAAAAAGACAGGGGACTGGAGACCTATTTTTGGACCTCAGCAGAGTAAACAGATCTGTAAAGAAAGAGAAGTTCCAGATGGTCACACTTCAGTCGATACTTCCCTTCTTAGGGAAAGACAATTGGATGTGCTCAATAGATCTATAGGATGAATACTACCATATAAAAATGGCCAGACCATCCAGGGATCATTTGCACATCTGGCTGGGAGCCAATCTTTACCAGTTTCGAGCCCTGCCCTTTGGTCTCACTACAGCCCCCAGAGTGTTCATCAAATGTATGGCAGTGGTCTTGGCTCACCTGAGGCGTTTAGGATTCCAGGTGTTTCCGTACTTAGATGATTGGCTCCTCACTGCCACCACCAAGCATCAGCTAATACAAGCCAGGGACACCACTCATACTCTTTACAATCATCTGAGTATTACCATAAATTCAGAAAAATCTGCCTTGTCGCCATCACAACATATCGTTTTTATCAGAGCAGAATTGGACACCACCACCACCACCACCACCACTTTAAAACTTCAAGCAGAAAGACTTTTACTACTTCTTCAGCAAGTCCAGAACATCTTATCCAGAGACAAGGCTCCAGCATCAGAAGCGCTAAAGTTGTTAGACATGATGGCAGCTGCAATTATAGCAATACCATTGGGTCACATGCACATGCAGATTCTACAATGGCTGCTATTCACTCAATGGTCTTATCAAGAGCTCCCAATGTATCATCTCATAATTGTAACAAGCACATGCAAAAAGGATCTTCAGTGGTGGTTGACCTCTCTTCAAGTAACGATAGGTCATCCTTTTATCCTACCCTCACCATCGGTCACAGTGACCATGAACGCTTCCCTGATAGGGTGGAGGGGGGCATTTTCAGGGAAGAACAGCCCAAGGCACATGGACCGAACAAGAGACACATCTGCATATCAATGTCCTGGAGATGAGAGTGGTACTTTTGGCATTGCAGTACTTCCAGGACTCTCTCCCTCTGGGGACAATTGCGATTCAGATGGACAACATGTCAGTGGTCTGGTACTTGAACAAACAAGGAGAAACCAGGTCCTATCCCCTTTATCGTGAGGCCCTAAGAGTATGTCAGTGGGCTATATCCATCCAGCGCTTTCTGATAGCAATGCGCATCCCGGGGAAATCCAATGTGATTGCAGACAAACTGAGCAGGACAATTTTGTTGCCCTTGATACCCAAAGTATTACAGAAAGCAAAAGCCCTGGGAAGGCCCATCATTCTAATAGCCCCTCATTAGCCTCGTCAGATTTGGTTCCTCTTCCTTTGACTTCATCTGTTGAAAAAGCCTTGGATTCAGGACCCAGTTCCAGACCTTCTCACACATTCGTCGGGGGCTCTTCATCCCTCTCTTCAGTCTCTAAAATTGACAGCTTGGCTGTCTCAATTCCAAACATAGCCAGGTTCCATAACCTCTCAAACAACATGCAGCATATTTTAATATCTTCTCATAAATCCTCTACTAGGAAGTTTTACCTTAGCAAATGGAGGAGATTTTCTATATGGGCTTCTCACAGTAACATTGATCCATACCAAGCCCCCATTTCCTCTATATTAGAATTTTTGACTATGCTTTTCAACAAAGGATCTGCGGCAACTACAGTTCGAGTACAACTTGCCGCCATCTCTAATTTTCACCTTGGCTTTCAACGATTGAACATAATGTCACATAAGCTATCTAAAGCCTTTCTCAAAGGAACCTTCCACCTCAGACCACCAGTGAAAAACCCTTATACCCCATGGAACCTAAATTTTATGCTTTCATGCATTATTCTCCCACCTTCTGAGACAGCTTCCTCATGTGATTTGAAATTTTTGTCTTGGAAGTAGCCATCACATCTGCCTGTAGAGTATCAGAGCTACAGGCCTTGTCCATAAAATCTCCACATTTGGTTTTTCATGCTGACAGAGTGTCCCTGTGAACAAATCCTTCATTTTTACCTAAAGTTTGTACTAAAGCTAACCTTAACCAAATAATAGCTTTACCAGTGTTTTTCCCCAAACACACCAAGTTAAGAGTATATGCTGCACAAGCTTGATGTTCATAGACAGCTCAGATTTTACCTGGATAGAACCAGAGTTCAGAAAATCAGAACAACTTTTTGATTCCTTTTCAGATTCTAGGAAAGGTATGCCAGTGGCAAAAACAACACTATCTAAATGGTTATCTGATTGCATCACCTTCACTTATTCAGCTGCTAATTTACCTTTACAACACAAAATTACGACTCATTCTACCAGAGCAGTGTCCACATCCTCTGCTTTTTCTGCTAGGCTTCCTACAGACAATATTTGTGCAGCAGCCACTTGGTCAAGACCTCATACCTTTATCACTCATTAAAAGTTGATAAGGCCTTCAGGAACAGAGCCTCCTTTGGTTCTACTGTCCTGAAAAACATACTCCCGTGAGCCACCCAAGAAAGATGGTGCTTGGGACGCTACCCATCTGTAAGAATGAACAGTGAGATAGAACAACTTCACATACAGAACTTATGTACTAACCATAATGTTCCATGTGAGTTGTTCATCTCGCCTTCATTATTACTTCCCACCCTACTACCCCCTCCAGGGTTTTTCGAGGACCAAGATACTAGTTTTATTATGGTTGCTCAGTCTTTCTATGGGTTTTCCCTAAAAAAAGTGATAGAATGCCACATGGTATTGTTGGATGCAGAAAACAAGATCTGAGGTAACTCAAGGTGCATCATGGGATAGGGACTTGGCCTCGAGCTGTCGGAAGACCTCATGATTTGTAGTAGGCCGACTCGGAGCCGAGGATTGGCTCCGAACACATCTGTAAAAATGAAGGTGAGATGAACAACTCACGTGGATCATTATAGTGAGTACATAACTTCTTTTTTACAGATAATCTCCATGATATTTGCAATTGGCTTGTCACAATGTTACAAAAATGAAAAGACAGTTCAAGACATATGCTTTTCATCTCCTCGTTCTACCTTCTCCCTAACTCTGGATTTGATGCTCTACCTCTGTCCCTCTCAGATTTGTCTTTTGCAAAAAAAAAACTATTCTGTAACATCTGAATCCTACCCCCTTCTGTCACTAGACCTGATTTCTGTATAACCTGAACCGTACATTCTTTCTCCTGCATAACTGCTTGCAGATCCCCCATTTTCATTTCAGATTCATTTCACTGCTCAGTAATAATACCCACATGACACCATCTTTATTTGCTCCTCAGCTATAATGCATGTTTGTTTGTTTGTTTATTTATTTATTCTATCTGCCTAAGGTCCCAGTATCCACCTCTCACTGGAAATCGCCACCCCTACCAGCTTAGTACAGAGGTACTACTTACTGTACATATGTATGCTTTGGGCACTATGCAGTGTTGTTTATATATATATATATATATATATATATATATATATATATATATGTGTGTGTGTGTGCGCGTGTGTGTGCATGTATGTGTGTGTGTAGGTGTGCATATACAGGTATATATATATATATATATATATATATATATATATATATATATATATATATATATATATATATCGAGAGAGAGATTTTTCTTTGAGTCTGTGTGTGCATATCTATATCTATATATATCTACATTTATCTATCTATATATATATATATATATATATATATATCTATCTATATATATATATATATCTATATCTATATATATATATCTACATTTATCTATCTATATATATATATATATATATATATATATAGATATATATAGATACACACACACACACACACACACACACACACACACACACACACACACACACACACACACAAAAAACATCCACAGAGGTTCCTCACTAAAAGAATACAGGGTGTAAGTAAAATGTCCTAAGCAGACTGCCTCAAGGCCCTACCCCTGTATTCTGTCTCCTACAGGCTTTTGAGGGGATAACTATGCCTGGCATACAGGGCATTGTCAGACCCCGCACTGATGGACCTTCTTCATATCCAAAAAACGAACAGCGCCAGAATTGCCTGTTCTAAAGACTTAAACCTTGTCTGTGATATAAATAGGTCCTGCTGGAGAGACGGGTATGTATCCCAGAGACTACTCTGTCTATGGAACAGGCTCCCCATCCATGTGAAGTAGAGTTCCTCCCTAACCCAATTCAAATAACTTTGACAACTGGATGGGAAACCGAAAATTCATCCCTGGTTTGGCACCTATATCTCTAATGGACACAGGTAACCTGTAAATGGTTCATCTCCCAGGCCCATGCTTACACTTATCAAGGGTATCAGAACTTGTCAGAGATTTGGGATGCATGGCTAGGCTTAAGGGTTAGCCCTTGTGGTGGTTAGCCAAGTAAACACCTATGAACCTACAGACATATTATACATGTATACACACACACACACACACATATATATATATATATATATATATATATATATATATATATATATATATACAGACATATGCCTACATATATATATATATACATATATATATATATATATATATATATGTGTGTGAATATATGTCATCATCTTCTTTCGTCTGTTCCCGTTAGGGGTCGCCACAGTGGATCATCTGTTTCCATATGTATATATATAAAATTTATGCACAAACAGACACATACACACACATATGGATAGATATACACACACACTTCTGTGCATTGTGCCTATGGTGTGTGACCATATGTATATCACACTAGTTATACTTCAACATGTGCACAATCGAGGACTATTGCATTATGTCTGAAAACAGCAAAACATTATGGGGGATTTGAAAAAGAAAACTCATACTGTTAAAAAAAAAGAGTACTTGTACTGTTGTGCATAAACCCAAAAGGGTTCTGAATTAAAAATATTGAAATGTTATGAAACCATTTCAAACGTGCACGATACAAGACACTGTAACTCTCTTCTGTAAGAATACATTTAATTAAGAAAAAATCCGTCATCATCTAGGTTCTGTGTTATAACTAGTATACTATACTTTTATCACAAACACTTTTTTTGAGAAAAATATTAACTTAATTTTAAAATGTGGTACCTTTCAGATGTTAATCCATCTCGGACAGACCCTTGAACTGATGGCTGCTCCTCGGCAGTTTTGGATACTTTTAAATTTATTTCATCAAAAGAGGAAGACATTGTAAAGGTCTTCTTTTCTTCTTCTGTGAGAGAGCTTTTTGCTTCTGTATTTTGAATTTGCTTGTCTTCACTTAGGGTGACTAGAGTAGATTCTGATCTCATAAAAACATTTGTCTTCTCCAAGGTGCTGCTCTCTTGACAATGGCCTACTGATGATAGTGCCTGCTGATTTTCATTTTCCTGCTGTCCAGCATATAGTTGTTCTTCACCTTGAAAAAATGTTTCTTTGTTGATCAGTTCATGTGAATTAGGTGAATCTTCATGCTGGCCACTGCTGGCTGGCAGCACTTCTAAAATCTCCGTTTCTGAAGTTATGTCAGACTGTAAGAAGCCAGCTTTTTGTTCACCAGTTAGATCATCTAAAACCTCAGGGACAGAGCCCTCAAATTGGCTGTATTCATCCGCCTCTTTTTGTTTTGTTGTTTCATTTAAAATGTTGATGGCCTTGCTAGAATCAACTGTAAGGTGATCTTCTTTCACAGACAGGTTATTTTGCAAGCTACAAACACTGCTTTCACAAGTAGTTGCAGGGTGAAGAATTTGCTCTAGATTTCCAAGTGCCAGCGTGTTGTTTTCTGTGGTATTTCCATCACTTGTTTCAACTTCTACTGTGCAACTACGGTAGTTAATTTCTAGTAAACCGTCTTTTGGCAGTGGTAACTCTGCTTCCTCTGGAAATATAGCTGTGGCTTCTGGGCTACTATTCTGCAGTGCATTAATGTCAGAAGCAGACAAATTACTCGCAGTTTCCTTATCAGGGATCACTCTGGGAAACTCCTCATCAGCTGCAGTAGCAAGATAGGGCGTAAGTTGTGCTGTGCTGGACATTGTTTCTCCCACAATACAAAGGCTTTCTGAGTTATCTTCAAGATTCACAGCTTTATTTTCAGTTTCATTTTTTTCTTTAGTCTCATTAGAGTAACTTAATTGTAAGGAGTCCTTTTCTGATGTGATGTCATTGCTAACCCATGAGTCAACACTCGGCTTATGAAATTCGGAACTTCTTTTTAAAGTATTGTCTTCCACAGCAGATTCCTCAGGATGAGGAAAGGTCCTCAAAAATTCTTTCATACCAACAGTATCTTCATCCACAGAGCCTGAGGCTAGTAGTACTGCAGTGTCTACAGTCTCAGTAACTAAGTCAAAAGGTCTTGTTTCACTTTCCGTTGTTACACTGATGACAGTGTCAACCATTTTCTGACATTCATTTCCCATGGTTAATTCAGTTAAGTCCTCATGAAACTGCTGTGCTCCTAGCGTTCCTGTAGAATTACTACTCAGAATACCCAAATTTCCTGAATCCTCATCACTGATAGTGTGCTGATCAGTAATTGTTATTCCAGATTCTAAAGCTGTAGCAAAACAAGGCAGCTGTAATTTCTCTTCATATTTTAGTGATGCTACATCTTCTGGCTTCAACTGTAAACTGTAATTATCTGGTTCATATAACTCTAGTTCAGCTTTAGTCTGTTGTATTTTTCCACATTCATCAGTTGTGCTTCCTTGTGATTCATCGTCCTTTTGGATTAAATCAGAGATGGAACGTTGTCTCAGGTTATGTAATTCGGCAGGTTCATCAGCAGCAGAGGTATAAGTGTCTTTAACCTGAATGTCATTACAAGTCTCATCCCTTTCATTATCCTGACACTTAATTGGAATAGCAGGGCTGGAGAGATTCATTTCAACATCTGGTAGGAGATACACATTTTCTTTGATGTTGATTACGTCACTGTTATTAACCATCTTGTTTTCCATCTCTTTCTCTTTCACATCTTCTGAATTCAACTCTTCAACTGTATGGTCCTGACTTGTATCAAAGCTATTCTCTGGGGGCTTTATGGAGTCTGCATGCTGAAATGCTGCAATACTGTCTGAAGATTCAGTCTCTAAATAATTTTCTGTAACACTTTCCAGCGACAGGCATGCACTACCAATAACATCTTCATTCTGATTTTTAATGCTGCTATGTACACCTTCAGATTCACCTTGTAATACCATAAGTTCTCCAGAACTGTCCAAGTCAGATTTCATTCTGTCAACCATCTGCAGTTTTACAACTTCATCATCTTCAGCTTTGTTTGCTTCAGGCTGCTCAGTGTCTGTGTTTTGGCCCAAATAATTCTCATCCAGGTCACTAGTTTTTGTAATAATCTGTGAACCAGATGTTTCTTCATGTTGATTTGATGTCTTATCAATGTCACTTTTTGGCAGTACGCCCTTCTCTTTGTCTTGAGGAACTGATGTGGTATCAGAGCTGCAGTATGTTTCTTGTTGATTACCATTGCCTGAAATCAGGTCTTCCCTATTTTGACTTACATCTGACAGATATTCTGAATGATCATTAATTTTTATTTCATCCACCTTTTCTGCTTGCTCTTTATAAACTTCCACTTGTTTCATATCACAGCTAAATGTAAATAAATCTTTGTTCTCAATGCTGTCATTGTGAGGTGTGCAGCTGTCTGCTTTTTGTAACTCTGTATCACTATCCAAATTATTTGGTATGTCATTTTCAGTTAAACCTGTTGTAATGAAGGTAGCACTTATTGTACTGAGGTCTACGTTACTTCCTTCAGGAAGTTCTGGTATTTCTTGAGTAAGTGGTTTATCAAGCTGAATACCTGTATTATTTTCAGGAAGATTGTGTATACTTTCAATTCTACAGGCTTCTCTACCACTATCATCAGCTGTCAGTTTTGGTAACTCATAATCAGCAGTAATGGCATTAAAATGAGGCTGCATTGTGGATTTCTCAAAGTAAAGCTCATTGTTTTCAGAAAGATCAGCTTTTTTAACAAGGGGAGCCTCATCATTTGAGAAAATATTTACTTTTATTGGCACAGCTGATTCTTCGTGTTGGTTATGCACATCTACAGCTGATTCTTCGTGTTGGTTATGCACATCTACAGCTGATTCTTCATGTTGGTTATGCACATCTACAGCTGATTCTTCATGTTGCTTATACACTTCTACAGCTGATTCTTCATGTTGGTTATGCACATCTACAGCTGATTCTTCATATTGATTATGCACATCTACAGCTGATTCTTCATACTGATTATGCACATCTACAGCTGATTCTTCATGTTGGTTATACACTTCTACAGCTAATTCTCCATGTTGCTTACACACATCTACAGCTGATTCTCCATGATGGTTATACACATCTACAGCTAATTCTCCATGTTGCTTACACACATCTACAGCTGATTCTCCATGATGGTTATGCACATCTACAGCTGATTCTTCATGTTGGTTATGCACATCTACAGCTGATTTGTCATATTGATTATGCACATCTACAGCTGATTCTTCATGTAGGTTATACACATCTACAGCTAATTCTCCATGTTGATTACACACATCTATAGCTGATTCTCCATGATGGTTATGCTCATCTGCAACATCATGAGCAGGATGTACTGCATTGTCAACATCAACCACTGCTACTCGCTCACTTGCTTCCTGTTGCTCTCTGCTGATATTAAATGCAGTTTTGTTCAGCAAGTTTGCTACACCTTGCTGTACCTTTGCACCTGCAGCATCAGAGAAAAAATTCTTCGGCAAATCCACAGTGCTGACTTCAGTAGTGATTTGAGGCATTTCTTCAGTGCTGGTCTGCTCTTTTTGTTTGCCCTCATCATTAAGCAAGCTTTCACTAAATGACATGCTGCTGCTGGTATCTCTACTACTACTTACAAAAGGTAAATCCAGTACCTGAAATTTGGTGTGAGTGTTTAAACTATCTTGAGACATTTCACTGGCTGTTTCATTGTGGCATTCCTTCATTTGGTCAGTTTGGTATTTCACGTCATCTGATTTCACAGGAATTTCTAATATTTCATGATGTTCCAAAACACTGGAAATTGTGGCACATTCAGAATCATTAACTGTCATTTCTTGTAAAACATCTTCATGAATAATACTGCTATTGCTTGCCAAACTAGAATGTATCTGTTGTTCTCTATCTATAACAGAACTAAACTGTGCCCCCTTTACTTCAATGGCTGGACTTGGAACAAGCTGAGCAGATTCTGTAGTGAATGGACTGTTGTTGTCATGGAGTGTCAAAATTCTGATATCTTCATCTTCACTTTGACTTAGTTCTTTATTAATAGATTGCTCTTTTTGATCCTCTAGGACTTGTTGTGTTTGAATTACATCTGCAGTTTGATTGTCTGTTACAGTATCTGCAAAAGATTCTGACAACACATGTTCATCACAAATAGCCACTGGCCAGCCAACAGTCTGGGTTATATCTGGTTCCAGATGATTACTTATGCTATTGTCTTTGTGTTCTACATCATCTGAAAAGTCAGTCTGCAAGGAAGACATAGATGCCAGTGTTGAGTCACGTGGGTCCAGCACTGTTTTTTCTTTGCTTACTGTCCCACTGTCAATTTTTTCCGAATGGCCATTTTCCTTGCAAAGCTCAGATGAAGGGTCAGTCATCTGCACAGTTACCTTTTGATGCTGAATGACAGCAACTTGATCTGAGGTCATAGGAGATGGAATGCCTTCTGCGAAAAGGTCCGCTGTAGTACCTGCGCTGCCTTCAAAGATTATATTGTGTACATGACTGGCTTCAAAATACTCATCTTCATTTTCACTTTCAGATAGCAAGTCTCCTCCTTCTTTTCCCTTTGTTACACAATCCCCTTTAAGTTTGACAGGCAATATATCTTGCACATGTGGACATATGTTAGAGCTGCCCTCGGTCTCTTCTTCCTTTGGTACTTTAGGAATTTCCTGGCACCTACTTCCAAAATCAGATACTTCTTGAAAAATGTTCATGTCCTGCGTTCCTTCTGTATTTTCTTTAACTACAAAACTTTCATCCTTATGTGCTATACCAATGTCAGTATCTTCAGGCAGGATACAATTACTTTTTGCTACTGCTTCAAAATTCTTAGAAGATGAATAATCATTTTTTCCTGCAGTTTCTAAGACTGTTGGCAAACTGTAAGCATTATTGTCTGACAGAACATTTTCTTTGCTCAATTCATCTTGTTTTGCATTGTTAGGACTACTACAAACTACATCTGCAACATCTGTGCTAGAAATGCTTTTAGTTTCAGCAGCATCTTGTAAGCAAGCATGGTTTTTGCTTGCTTTCAAAGCATCATCGATAGGCTTGAATACAGCTTCATCACTTCCATTATGGTAAAGCTGAGAAACCCCTGGTTCACTCTTCTCTTCAAGTTCTTTGCTTACTTCTAAAGAGATCTCTCTTAAATTCAGGTTTCTAAGCTGCTCTTCAACAATATGATCCGGTGGAATCTCTTCACATACAACCACATCAGAAAAATGTTTCATATCTGGTATTTGGGGCCGCAGAGTATTTTCCAGTCTATCAGGCACTGACTGGATTCTTTCATGTAAAACACTATCCCCTGTTATTTCTTTACAGCTGTCCCTATGTGCAGTGTGAGGATAATCAGTATACAAAGTTCCCACTGTTATGAATTGTTCATTAACAGTTTCCGAACTGAATAAAGAATCCAGTTTCTTGGACAATCCTTCAGTCTCAAGGCAAGGAATATGCATACTTGTGTTGTATTCCATCTCTTCATTCTGTACCATGGGCAATATTTCAGTGGGTTCAGTATTCCGAGTTACAAGTGACTGCTCTTGCATTACCAGTTCCTGAGAATGATTTTCCAGACTTGCAGTTACTTCCGCTTTTAAAAAGGAAGCTCCCCTGTTAAAACATCCATCTTGATTTTCTTCCACTATTATACTTTTACTGCTTACCTGATCAGATGCATCAGTTAGCTGAGGCCCAGACTGGTCCTGCATTGCTGGTTCTTGCAAATGACATTCCAGGCTAACCATTACATCTGACTTTACAAAGTCAGCTTCTCTGTTGCACATTCCTTCTAGATTTTGTTCTTCAACTCTATTTTCACTGCTTATCAGCTTGGTCTCATCAATAAGCTGAGGCTCGCTGGACATAAAAGCTTCTGCTTCATGTTTCTCATTTTGTTTTCCCCCTGTTTTTGTACAACTTAGGAAATGATCTTCATTGTCAGTTAATGGTATCTTTAATTCATGTACCTGTTCTATAATCTCTCCACTTACAGATTCTCCTTTCTGTCCTTGACCTAATAATGTAGAAATATCTTCACTCTTCAGAATTGTAATTTGAGCTCTTTCCTCACTGCCTTGGTGTGGAATTGTAATATTTGGTGCGACCTCACCAGGCAGCTGATGAGTCAGATCTAAAGCATGTGTCACTCTTGCAGCTGTCTGTAGAATGTCTTTTTCCAAGTCAGCAGCATTTGTGGTGGCTCCTAAATCTTTATTGTCACTGGTTTGTCCATTTACACTGAGAGGACTGTCTTTGTCTGTTTTCTTACAAGGCAAAAGGAATGAGTGCCCATCTTCCAAGCCCATGTCATCTAAATATATGTTCTTGGCTCTACTAACCTGGCTCTCACTAACAGAAGACGGTGTGACAACAGAAAGTGGACTTAAAACTGCATTAGTTTCAGGACTCCTGGCTTCAGATGTTTCTGGAATATCTTCTGTGAAACAAACTTCACTTTCCTTAGTTATATTTACTGGTAAAGGCACTTGCAGCCCTGTACTTACATCACCTTTTTCTGAAATTTCTTGGGGATAGTCATAGCTTTGGTATTCCAGCTTTTCCTCAACTCTCTGAAATATATTAGTTCCATCTCCAGTTTCTGAAGCTCCAAGAAATGAGTTTGGATCAGGCAGCTCTCCAACAGGCTTGTCTCCGCTGTCTTCAAAAGTGATGCTGCCAACAATGGAAAAGGATGAGTAATTATTTACCAGAACTAGACTATGCAGCACAGCAAAGGCTGCAAATGAATGCATTTCTGTGCTGATGCTGCATCTGTAGTCATGCAGGACATGCAGCTGGAGTAAGCAGCCTGCATACAAATGGTGACACATCAAACAGGCTGTGCAGACATGCAGAATCAAGACAACAAACAAACAGCACACCAGTTCATAGTAAATATTCAGCTAACATTTAAGTAATTTTAACTTACTTGAACTTCCAGATTTTCCCATCTCTTTAAGATTAGGTTATGCAGTTATGCCAGAGTTTCAGACTAAAACGCTTCTGCATTCTGCAGTGAACAGTAGAAGTAAAGAAGTGTCTAAGATTTAAAGAGGCCTTAAACAAGAATGGCACTCTCACCCTCCACCACACCTTTTCACCATGCATGCATTTGCACCAGCACCATCATTATGATTACCATCACCAGCACAGCAAGTATTGTTGATGTTAATGTCTGCCCACTTTTGTTTACAGTTAAGAGTGCCATAAAAGAGCAGTGTATGTTTTCATTCTTTTTCTGTTGTTTATTCCCAGTGACTCACCAATAATATACCTGTTGACATGTATAAAGTGTACCAGCCTTCTTACTTGGTCAATATTCTGAAATGAATTAGGTCAGTAGTATGGTAATGTGATGGCAATGCATACCATTTTTACTTGTGCATTTAATATGTTTTAATACAGTCTGCTGTATAAAGCTTTATCATACTCTTCCATGCCATAAATATACCCTATCTTCAGGAAACTATCCTCTCTGGCCTGTTAGTGTTATAACATGGGTTACACGTGTTTTCTTCATGATTTTGAAATCACCACCCCAACCCTGGTCTCTCTCAAGTTTCTCTTCCTCGTTTGTCTCATGGTCAGAACAGTCAGTATTTTGCAGTGTTAGACGTGTAGTTGACACCCCAAAGAAAGGCTATCAAACCACTGCCTCACAAACCACAAGTGGCAACTGTAGCACTTTATCATGGCTTTCAAAAGGTTTGTCTATTCCTTCTGTATAATCAATCATATTGTCTTAAATCTCAAAATGTAGTGCGTAGATAACTGTTTAATTAAACCTATGAGTACATTTAATGTTGCAAAGCTGAAGTAAATAATTATCTGAAACTTGCAGTGATGCGGCTGTAAACTTGGTGTGCTTTTTTCACTACTCAGAAATGTATATATGGCCCATGATTTCAAAAAAAGGAAAAAAAATGGTAACTACTCCATTTGCAGGGAAAAAAGTAATCCCTTTCACCAACAGTATTAATCAGCGTTAACTCAAGAGTTCAAAATAGGCATTGCCATCTATAGCCTTTCACTGACTACATATAACCTCCCGGGTATGTTTTGTGCAAAATGTTCTACTGCTGTTTGCCACAGTGCCTGCATTATAACATTAAATTATACACTTCAAATATCTAAAGAAGATAAAACATTTTAATTAGATGAAAATGGACCTCAATAGAATTAATCCTTTAAAAATCCAAATCAATAAACTGTTGTACAGTATTGTTTAGCTGCCATAAACCCGTTCAGTGCTGTGACGCAAATGTTGATATTATTGTTTAAGTTCTTTTTTAATAACGTAACAAGACATTCAGTTCATTTTATCAGATCTACAGATTAATATATTTCTGAAACAATCTTTACTTTTGACTAAAAAGAAATTATGTTACACGTAATATGACCCTCAGAGCCCTTTAAATCCTATAGGAACAAATACAGTGCTTATTGATTGGTACAGTATTGTTCACGAAATGAAATGAGATAAAGCTTTTGACTGTCTCAAATACTGCTGCTTTGCAGTAAACAACCAAACTTTTATTTTAGGATCACTAGCAAACTTTTAGAACATTTAAAGTTATGTGGTAAAGGTAAAACTCACTTTGTCACTATAATCCATGTCTCTTTATTTATATAAACACATATATATATATATATATATATATGTTTACATATAACTATATATATATATATATATATACACACACACACACACACACACACACACACACACACACACACACACACACACACACACACACACACACACGAGCACTACAGAATCCCGAAAGCCCAAAACCTTGTGACCAAAATCTCGAAAGTTGAAAATACTGAAAACTCAAAATACTGAATCTCATAATACTGAAAACACACAGGATATCAAGACTTATTATATTCCAGCACAGGTACATACAGAAACAAATAAAACACAAACCATATTACTCTTCTCCAAGTACAAAAAGGGGGGCAAGCCCCCCTGCACTCCCCACACCCCCTGCTACTTAAATATATCAACTCCGAGATTGCACTTAGTGTAGTGAAGTGCAATCTCGGAGTTGATATATTTAAGCAGTGTGTGTGCAGGGGCTTGCCATACTTGGAGAAGAGTAATATGGTTTGTTTTTATTTGTTTCTGTATGTATTTGTGCTGGAATATAGTAAGTGTTAGTATCCTGTGTGTTTTCAGTATTTTGAGTTTTCAGTATTTTGAACTTTTGAGATTTTGGTCTCAGGATTCTGTAGCGTATATATATATATATATATATATATATATATATATATATATATATATATATATATATATATATATATATATATAACTATACATACATATATATATATATAACTATATATATATATATATATATATATATAAGTATGTATATATATTTCTATATTTTTTAATACTTGCTACACATACAAAACATAGTAGATACAGGCACTTGTTTTCAAAAAAGTCCCTAGAAAATAGAGAAGGTTGTATGACTTGCTTTGAGCGTTCTACAGTATTTGACTAAAGGATATAATTCAAATGAGCATCACGCTGATGGATTTACTGACCTCATTCAAAGGATGTTATTCTAACTTTTAGGCTATGTTATCACTCTAATGCACAATACTTCGGCAGAGAATGTACAGCTATGATAGCATAATATTGCTCTATGTCAGTTAAGTTTTACTTGACGACCGTACAGTATCTATGTACATCTTTGGCTCATCAATACTGATTTTTTTTTTTATTTTTGCAAAATTACTTGTAGAATAATAAGCATGCCCAAAAAATGTATCACTAGCAAGCAGAAATACACAGATGGCACTTAATCCTAAGGCACACAAATGTAAGCTGCATGTAACATTAACTTCAAAGAAACAAGAGCATTTATTTTCCTCAAAATGCTTTATAGTACAGGTTTTCTGATTCTGAATAATATTAAAGAAAGTTTCCATTTAGATAATAACAAAAAAAACAAACCCTGATTCCATGTTCTTCACTGCTGAACAGTGCTCCCCACATCAGCAGCTTCATGTAATATGGTACAGGCAGTGTCTTAGGGATTACTCACCTGTTACATTCGTCCGTCATGCTGGTATAACGGTCATACTCATTCCATAAGGGATGCGTGATTGGTGAAAATAAATGAACTTGTCATGTAATCATTTTTTCTGCACCCTACCATGTATCAGACTCAAACCCCAACTGCTGATGCTCTAGCCCTATATTTCTGGGTGCATACTAACGACTTCAGCAAAACTGGATATAATTGGTAGGTGTGCAGCTGCACATTTAACCCACTGGCCTTGATGGCATTTTTTTGTCTTCTACCATCGTTCATACAGTCCTTACCTGTTTCTACAAATGTGTCAAACAGTGAAGAGGATTAAGGATATGAACTGCTAACAAGCTGCTTCCTGTGTTCTAGGGTTTGATTCCCTCAGCCTTCATCTGCTTACTGTGAAACTCTGAACAAGTCTCCTAACCAGACTCTGAAAAGGGTCCATGTGGATCAGTGCTGCACGCTGGTTAACAAATCCAAAATGAATTAATAAAAATAAATGGTGCAACCCAAGGTCATTTGGTGCAACCACAGAGCTAAGGCTATGCTTCAACAGAAGACCAAATACATTACTATGACAATGTGAAGCATACAGTAATATTTTGTCTATGAATCAAGTTAACTAGAACCATTGAACTTGCATCTTGCAATTCTATCAAAAATAAGCCTACACAGTGGAAAGGGATTGAATTATAAAATCAAAAACCTAAATACAAATGCAAAATATCTTCTATGCCAGTTGTGAGTACAGTGGTTTTCTATACACATTTAATACCCAACAAATATTGTTAGTCAAGTTTGGGGAAAACATTGTTTTGTTGAAACGAACAACAGCCTTTTTATTCTAAAATCACTCTAAAATGAGTTTTTGTTTCCTGTTACTTACAGTTATTTGAAAGATTATTATATTACTTGGCAATGGTTTATGGATACAAATATCCACAGTGGAACTGCAGGCAGGTTTTGCCTCCCCTACACTAAAAGAGAATTCAATGGATAGCGTACGTTAATGGTTTAGGTATTATCAATGAAAGTAGGTCTGAACTATTTTGTAATTTCATATATTATTCTGCATTCTGGGAATAGCCTCTCCTCTTTATTTTGTATTTATTTCCTTTTGCTAAACAGGTGAAACTTATTAAGATGAAGATAGCATTACAGAGGAAAACCACAAGATAAAGTACCATAACAGAAACAAAGCGAAGCTTTAAACTAGCCAGTCAGACTAAACATGTTTTTGTGAAGTGGAAGAAACAACTGCATCCAGGCAAAACCTGCATCAACACATGAGGCCTCCACCCAAAAGCTAGGGCTGAACCGTGCATTCTGGGGCAGAGAGGCAGCATCGCTGATCAAAGCACCATCATGTCACCTATGCCATTTTTTATTAGTTGTCTCTTCAAATACATACAGTGACTATAGAGAAATATTTGTTGTTCTAACAGTTTACTTTTAGTATGACTTTTAGACAATATATTATGTATAGAGTTTACTCATATATTAAGTGTCTGTGCCTAGCTTTAATGGACTGCTGTGTAACGATTCAGAGTATCAAGGCTACGGGCCGTGGTCCTGGATGAAAGCGATGTATCTGAACTTCTTTTACAAAGCCAAAGTGTCTGCTCTACCACTTGCTAAGAGCAAACTCAACCACTTGCTAAGAGCAAACTCGACAAGGAACCAACTCGCCAAGCATAAATTTTCAAAGTTAAAATTGAAAGTTACCTTTTATGATCTCTGTTTTCATAGGAAATGACTGCTGTGATTCCTAAGTGTGTGCTAACAGTGACTCCTTTCTTTTGGAAAATTTCTCCCTTCTGCATGTTTGTGTGACCATCAAGTTAGTATATATAAGTTTGGTGGGGTATACCAGGGATTTGAATCCAACACATAAAAACTTACAATTAACTGTTTTATTTGGCTGATTTAAAACCAGCTGTTTTGAGCAAATGCTACATTGTGGAACTGTAACTTGATGACTCATAGTGGAAGCTTGCAAAGCATCAAGCTTCTTATCTGAAACAATAAATGCATACTTAAAAATAATGCTGCCTTACTGTTGCACTTACGAGAAAAACAAAGTGTTGCTTATACATGTGCGCACACAAGTTTCTACATATCTATCTATCTACACACACACATATGTATATATATATATATATATATATATATATATATATATATATATATACACATATATATAAATATATGTGTGTGTGTGTGTGTGTGTGTTGATATACACATTTATATATATGTGTGTGTGTGTGTGTGTGTGTGTGTGTGTGTGTGTGTGTGTGTGTGTGTGTGTGTGTGTGTGTGTATATATATATATATATATATATATATATATATATATATATATATATATGGGTCCAGGACTGTTTACCAAATGCACAATTTACCAAAACACAAACGCTCGCACACAGTTTCGCAAAAGTGCTTTTTCACAGAAAATGCACTTTAGCACAACAAATACAAAAAAACTAAAAAACATCACAAAAGGGCTGTTGGTGAGATCACGGCATAGTGGGGATAAGGGAATATTCCTTTTTCCCCACTGTAGCGTGATGTCGGAGTGAGAATATAAAAGTGGGGGGTGGGGGGGGGGTGCAAGGGGGCTTGCCCCCTGCATAAACGTGATTTTTTTTTTGTTTTTTTTGTTTGTTTTTTTTTTTTTTAAGTTTGTTATGTTTTTTTTAATTTTTTTTTATTAATGTTTTGCGAAAGTGCATTTTCGGTAAAAAGCACTTTCGTAAAACTGTGCACAAGCGTTTGTGTTTCGGTAAATAGCCCTAAATCCATATATATATATATACATATATATATATATATATATATATATATATATATATATATATATATATGGGTCTACTTTACAAGAATGAAATTTCACTTACCCGAAACTCATAACACCGAGATGAAAAGACCAACAGCAAGAACACACCAACATCCTGGAACACCATCTTACCACTCCAGGTAAGTAACCACCTGGCCATCATAAACAAAAATGTAAACCGAAGAAAATCAAACCCACCCATGTGGGAGGGCTTAACTCCCCCACCCCCACCCCACCTCTGTGGGCACACTACCCCAGGGGTAAGGGGCAAAATTAAACAGGATGGACAAGCGGTTACTTACCTGGAGTGGAAAGTCTGTGTTCCGGGACATCGGTGTTGTGCAGTTGTTGGCCTTTTCATCTCAGCATTTTAACAGTCAGGTAAGTAAACATTCGGGTTTATATATATATATATATATATATATATATATATATATATATATATATATATATATATATATATATATATATATATATATACATACATACAGTGGATATAAAAATGTACACACCCCTGTTAAAATACCAAGTTTTTGTGATATAAAAAAAATGAGATCACAATAAATCATTTCAAAACTTTTCCTACATTTAATGTGACCTATACCCTGTACAATTCAATTGAAAAACAAACAAATCTGTTAGGGAAAAAATATAAAAAACGTACAATATGCTGGTTGCATAAGTGTGCACACCCTTAAACTAATACTTTGTTGTGTGTGCACACCCTTAAACTAATACTTTGTTGAAGCACCTTTTGATTTAATTATAGCATTCAGTCTTCTTGGGTACACACCTGCCATCAATTCAATAAAAATAAAGTTCAGCTGTGCTAGCAGGATTTTCCTGACATTTACTCAGTTGCCTGCTACAGCTAAAGGCTGGTTTGCAGAGAGCTTACAAAGCATCAAGGGGATCTCAAGATCTAGATCTGCTTTTGGCTGATGACCATTCAATATCAATGTATTTTATAGGGCATGTATAGCACACTTGTCTAAATGATTTTGTGAATATTACTAAAGCACAAGTACACCACAATGACATTTTACTAGATACTAGCTCTATCTTTTATGTTTTGCATACTTGTCATAAAGTGCTTAAGATGACCATGATGATTCAATTTTGATTACCAGCTTGAGCAGCTGTTATACCTGGTTTGGGAGAGAAAAATAAATGATGAATCATAGCTGTTTTCCTCTCTCTGGGGTGTGTAGGATGGGCATGTGCTGATTAACACTCTCCACATTCGAATCCCCAGTACAGACCATGGCTCACATAGAAGCTTACTTTCAAAACAGGCAGGGACAACTGACCAAATCACACAGGACACATGATGGTTCATTGTAAATGGTCAATGCTCACCAATCTCATGGTACCAAGGCACAAGCACAGGGAAGAGTTAGGCCCTGAATCCAAACCCCCCCCCCCCATTCTGGTTGCAGAGGACAGTGACACGCCCAGTAAACTTGACCTTCACATCCAGTGATCAAGTCACACTAAAATGCACTGCAATGAAACAAACAAACAAAAAAACTCCTAAACCACACCAATACCAAAGAATATGGTCTTTAAGGAAATGGTTTTCTAAGGTTAAATGCAGGGTTAGTGTTAAAGTTAGGGATAGCACACATTACTTATGCTATATAAACCTAATCCTGTACCTTACCTTAGAAAAACCCTTTCCATAACACTACCACTATACAAAACGGACTCAGACACAGAAACAAGCACCAACAAATATGCAACCCCTTACCTAACCCTTTCTCTAATCCTAACCTGCCACCACTCACACAAACACATTTCCAGCCTTAATACCATCCCTCTTGCCTCTATTTACATTCTGATGTGATAACATTCTCATAGTGCTCTTCTGAGTGTAAACATTCTGAACTGTCAATACTGTGAATGGCAATCACGCATGCATGCATACATATATATCTATATGGGGTGGCAGACAGTTGATCAAACATTCAGAATATTGAACATTCAGAATGCTGGCACAATCAGTCAAAGAGGCAATTGACTGAAAAATGCCAGAAGTAGTTAGTGCAAGATCACAGTACAATGTGGATAGGGGACTTCACCCTTTCTCCAATGTATTGCAGTCCCAGAGTTGGTATATATATAAAATTAGCAGGGGTGTGGGGGTGCAAGAGGGCTTGTCCCCCTGCAAAAAACATGTTTTTCCTTTATTTTGTTAAATTTTTAATCAACTGATGTTCAAAAATTTGTGCTTGACCATTTGCCATTCGAAAATGCATTTTTTTCAATAAAGTTTATGATATGTGTGTGTGTGTGTGTGTGTGTGTGTGTGTGTGTGTGTGTGTGTGTGTGTATATATATATATATATATATATATATATATATATATATATATAGAGAGAGAGAGAGACACACACACACACACACACACACACACACACACACACACACACACACGTTTATATCAGATGATCAAGTTTTTGAAAACTTGAGATTCATATGGTTGAGACTATATGTTCAACTTTCTGAAAACTTGAACAAAACAAAACAAAAATCTACTTTTTTGTAGGGGGCAAGCACCCACACCCCCTGCAAACTATATATACCAGCTCCAAGATCGCACTACAGTGGGGAAAAGAGTAAACTCACCGATCCCCACTGTACCATGATCTCCATACAATGCTTCAAGCTTTTGGAAAGTCAGACGTATAGTCTTGACCATATGACATTCGAGTTTCCAAAAACTATCACTTCAAGACTAATTTGCTCTATTGTATCAAGAAGAAGCTAGACAGAGAAAAACAGCTAATATGCACCACCTAACCTGCTAGGATTCTCCTGATGTGCTAATTTATGGAAAATGTAGAGCTGCAAACAATTAATTTGTTTTGTTAAGGTGGCCCATTTAAAGAGTTAAGAAAAATGAGGAACGTAGATATAGGTTATCTAATGTATATAGGTTTTATGTTTGTAGGTCTGTATATTGTATGTTATTGTTTTATTCTCTGTTATATCATTTTCTTGTCTTCATTTGGTTTTGCTATAACCCTAATAAAAAGGAATTGAAAAAAAAAAAAAAAGAAAAATGAGGAATGTCATTACAAAAATGGAAACTCAAGCAGAGCTGTTTTACTATGATTATATAAAAAGCATTATTTCCAAACTTCAGGATCAGAATTTCTTCAAATCAAAGTGCCAAGTGAGGATATTATCAAAAAACTGTAGTAAGAAAATTGCTGGATTTTTAAACTGGGGGCATTATGTTGTTTAGAAATAATGAGTGCTTAGCGTTTACGTAAGCATTCTTACAATAATGTTATTTTGAATGTTCTGTTGCTTACAAAAAAGCAAACTATCTGTGTTAGTTCCTGTGAATAATCAGTACTTTCCTGATATGTGAACACTGAAAATGACTTTGTGGTTTCTAGTCTGAGTGCACTCATTTGTGAAGGGTGTCATATCACACACAGAAGTAGGAACACTTCATCTTGGTATGCAGTTTACAGATAAGGGTGAAACGGCCAGCAGAATTTTGTCGTTTGGAACTACGTTTTGTAATGTGTACTTGCTTTTTAAGGTTTAACACTGATCCTTAGACTCACTTTGTCTTGTCACTAATAATAACACATTTGCTGATTTACAAAAGGTAGAGGAACAGCAGGAAGCAAAGCCTGATCTGATTGTTTAGGTTATAGAGGAGAACTACCTACTGCTGATGTGGGATCACAGTCCAGAGCAAACTAAGTGGTTGCTTTAAATGCATTACTATTTGGTGCTTGGGTATTGTCATGATACGCATTTGAATCTCCCCTCTGGAATCTGGCTCAGTGAAGTATACATTGGTTATTGTTGTACTGCTAACCATTGATCACTGATTATAGTTCATCTCTTTGCATTACTACCAGTGTTTACAGTTTGGATCTTTGTTGTTTTACAATCGTTGATAATTCAGCTTTGTTCTTTTTTATAGTTCTTCTGTTAGTGTAGCTGTTTTTAGTTTATGTTTTTGCTTTTACTACAGCTATTTATAGCTCAGTTCTGTGCTCTGCACTACATTTTATTCTGCCTCCTTATGCTATGTGTCATATACAGTTAATGACACAGAGGGTAGTATTGTAACATCTTAGAAAGAGGTTTGATTCTTGGCTATGGCACATTCTGAATGGACTCTAAATGTTCTCTGTGTTCACACTGGTTTTCTCCGGGTGCTCTTGTTTTCTCCCACATTCCAAAGACGTGCATTAGATGGGCTGGATACTCTAAAATGGCTGCGGCAGGGATAGTCACTCTGGTGTAAAACACTGGCTCTAGATGATGGTCACTGTCGATATGACACCCTGACCCCAAGTGAAAAATGGAAAAAAGGAAGTAATGGATGGAACAGTGGAATTTACTTATCACTCCTTCATGTATATGCAGTTTTGCCACATATATACACATTTAAATGCATTGATCATTATATGCTTCAGCTTCTTATACTGTTCACTGCATACAGCTCTTATTACTTCAGTGATCCAAATGGAACCTCTGTACCTTGAGGTACACAGTGGGCCAGATCCCAAAAGACTTGCTCTAGTATAAGTCTACCCTGATTATGAAAAACTTGCTCTAAGTGTAAGTGACTTACTTGAGTGTAAAGCTTATTTAAAACAGGAGTAAACCGGTAACCAGATTCCAAAAGACCTGCTCGCAGTTGAAGTGGTCACTAATACTGACAGCAAGTCTTTTGGAATCAAACCCAATGTGTTGCATTAGATGAGGAAAATACCTTAAAATGTTATATGGTGTCTCTACTCACATGGAATCTACATTTGATCTACTACTGATGAGCAATGATACACTGAATATTTTTGTACTGCTGAGTACAGGACTCAGGCCTTTATCATAAAAATAACACTGAATATCGGCAAACTGCATCTTTGTATGTCTTTCCCTTTTTTTTTTTGTGCTATTGCTGTTTATACCTTCAGTACTGTCGGTAGGAAGGAAGAGGTGGTGTTCTTCCATTTGACTTCCTGTGATCTGTCGGATAGGTAGCTGGAGAACCATGATAAAGTCTCTGGAGAGAGATGAAGATTTGAGAGATGAAAGAGAAGGTGTTTGTGGGAAACAGTATCACATGCTTTAGACAGATCAAGCAAAACAGTAGAAATCAAGTGTCCTGAATCTCGGGCTTGATTGACAGTTTCTAGGAAAGAGAGTAGAGCAGTTATGGTGCTATGGCCTGGGCAGAAGCCATGTTGGGTAGGTGTAAGAAGATGGTTTTGGGTCAGGAAAGGCATATGTTGGAGGTGGATGCACTTTTCTAGGATTTTGGAGATAGGTGCAAGCAGAGCAATAGGGCGGAAGTTTGAGATGCTGGTGTTTTTGCCTCCTTTGTGAAGAGGAAGAATATAAGCTGAGCACCAGAGTTTGGGGACATAAGATTCCTTTACAGATCTGTTAATGATGATGCTGATTGGGAGGGGTATACCATCAGCAGCACATTTTAGGAAGGATGAGGGAATATTGTCAGGTGCATTAGAGCAAGGTTTAAGTTTAGACAGAAGTTTTTTTATCAGGTTGGTGGAAACTAGTTTGAGCTCGAACATAAGGGGAGGGTTATTAGAGGAGTTAGAAGGAGAACAGTGAGGGGCTGGAGACCTTTTTAGGGGGAAAGTCTTGGTTATGTTGGAAATAGTTTCTATGAAAAATGAG